>NC_092860.1:12824054-12828478 GCF_032062135.1 Pyxicephalus adspersus | reverse complement strand
AAAGTGAAAAATAGCATTATGTGTATATAAATACCATTATCTCTCTGGCAGACAGCCCGTCAGACTCTTTAAAAATGGGTTCCTTTTAATGATATCCTATTAAAAATATACAGTACACACGAGAGATCCAGAAAAGTAATCTCACTGATGTGTTTATCTTTAGTTGAAAACATGTGAAACACCTACAATGTTCCTAGTTGCTGGAGACCATGTGATACCGGCTACTTTGTCTTAAGTCACATGAAAGTGCCAATTTTTCATTGATGGCAATAAACAAGCGTGCTTTTACTCAAAGTTATGTTACGTAATGTGCCTTATCATGCTGACATGTGACTGAGTCATGTTTATTTCCTTAGTGGTTAAACTTGATGGATTTATGTCTTTTTTTCAACCTAACTGAGTAACTTAAGTTATACTTACAGCTGAGCCCGGCTTCGCTGGTGTGGCCCCTGGAAGCGGTGTTAACACATGACCTCCCTGATATTATAAAACAGACAAACTTGGACTTAGAAGACATTCAATAAAAGGTCAGCTTGTTGCTTTTATTCCTATGAAACTTCAATACATCTACCCCATCTAGCAGCCCAGCATTCCATATTGTCTCCTTACAAGCTTCAACTACAAGTGCCCCCTTCCTTTGGCTATATCAACATCTGTGGATATTCTTAAAGCCCGTAAACAGAACTCTTACAGTTACTAATCTAATGGCTAAAGCTGTATCTACAATGATTAATTTGCTAATTCTTCATAGAAAATGCTATGTGGGAGAGCAGAGGTCTGGCTTTATAACATGCTGCTAGCTCAGGGTACTTTAACTGTGGCTGCTTCATTTTGTTCAGAAAAACAGATAATGATAAAAGCATAATTATTGTATATATTGCCTAACTACATTACCATAATACTGATGATTTAACAAACCTGTATTGTAAAAGAATACCATTGCCCAAAATGAAAAGTAATACTCCTAGCTAGATACTTTTAATTAAGTATTACTTAATATATTCTACAACTAAAAGAAGAGTACCTGCAAATTAAGCTCAGCATTCTTACCGTCTCTGTTTGCCAAAACGTATCCACAATTGGACACCTCTTGTCTCCAACAACATTGTAATACCAAAGCCAGGCTTCAGGGTTAATAGGCTCTCCCACTGTTCCTAAAATCTTTAGAGACTTCCTGCTATACCTGTCAAGTGTGAATAAAAAAAATACACAATAATACATTCTTAGACCCATGCTATTTGAATTTAAAACATAACTGTAGCAGAACTCCAGGTAACGGCCTGGCTACATAGGCTTTTATTCACTTTATAACTGCTTCTGTACCTATACAATTCTATTGGAATGCAAAACTAGCTGATGCAGGTGAACTGCACCTGCAATGATTTCTTAACTGCAGAAGCAACTCCGACGGAAGATAAAAGCAAGCTGAATTTCCTCATTAAAGCCCAGTGCATCAGCTAAAGGGATCCTTGCGGATGTCTGTAAGAGTTTGTACACTGTGTGAAGGGATCCATGGTCAAACTTTATGTAATGTTTAATTGACGCATTATAGATCAAACACAATTTCTTGCCAAGGTTTACACTTAAGACATCCAAATCACTAAAATCTGCTCTAGGACACTCACTTTATTGCACTAAAAAGTACTGTAAGCTAGATCAACAGCTACAGAAATCAGTAATATAATGACTACTAATGGATCCTGCAGTGTGCAATGTACTTTAAAGGAGAGCCAAAGAACATTTCAGAGATCCCCATTCATTATATCTCAGTTTGTCCTGAAGATGTTCAACTGTTCAAACATAACTACACAATAAATTAGGACTTAAGAATTATTCATAAAGCCGACTTTTAGGCAAACAGCAAAATAAACATTTGAAATTTTACCTACAAAAGATGTCCTTTTAGTCCTGACATTCATACAACCCAGGTAGCAAAGCTAGGTTGGTGACCTGATTTTGCTCCACTGCTGTTAAATATTGGACGTTTGGTCACCTTTCTGCCCTCAGCTCAGATTGGGTAGTAAAGGAACAATAAGAAACCATTCAACTCTCTCGTTCCGTTATCACATTCATATCCAGGGTAATGGATTGGCCTAAAATGTTTCCCCTACCTGCTTGAGTGGCCTTATACAAGAGGTTGCAAGTTTAGTAATTACACATGTTGCATTTGATAATACTTACATATTTTATCATTTACACAGCCTGTAAACTGAGCTTGTAGGTACAGGAATGCACACCAAAAAGCTGGGTAGTGCAGCAGTCATAGGGAGTGATGGTGGAATAGCAAAGGTTTTAGGGTTCATGTCTGCCTCCTAGTTAGCAATCTGTTAAGCCATCAATAACAGACATAGCCTCAGGAAGATTACCGTTTGACTGGCTCCTCTCCGTATTTCATCAGCAGCCGGATTGCAGTCGGTGCAGTGTAGAATTTGCTCACATTGTACTTATCAATGATCTGCCACATCCGAGATATATCTGGATATATCGGGAGGCCTTCAAACTGGTGGAAGAATGAATTAAATATGTTATAAGTGAAATCAAACATTTATCTAGGAGATTTAAGGTTTCCCATTAAAATGTTCCCTTTCATTTCCTTATACTGCACTGGGCTTGTTTGTGGCTGGAAACAAGAACTCTTCTTTATACAAAGTCTTTTATGCATGAGGCCCAAAGTCCAAAATGTTTTTTTAGCAATGCAAAATAGGTTTATAAATAGAATTCTGCCATGTGAAAAATATCTATGCTGCCAATGCTAACCCTTCACCTGTCTGTAATGCTTATCTGGTTTTAAAACAAGTATGGGGAAGGCAAAGCCAAACTTTCTGTTGGTATACCTACTTTGGGTCCATGACCCAAATACTAAAAACAAAGGACAGTCGGGCAACTAGCATTGACCATCTATTTAGTTTTTTTAATCCCGGGGCTTCCTGTAATGTGTCTCACACAAAGAAGGTCAGTATTGCCCATACCAACCAATCTACCCATTTGCCCAGGAACGTACCAATACACTGGTTGCTCCATTGGCTAGTGGTCCGTAGGTGAGGTAGGAGTGTCCAGTGATCCATCCAATGTCAGCAGTGCACCAATATATGTCACCATCGTGATAATCAAACACATACTTGAAGGTGGTGGCAGTGAAGATCATGTAACCTCCAATAGTGTGCACTACTCCCTGTAAATAGACAAAATATTAGGTGAACAAACATTTACTGAACAGGTGTCAAGTACATACCTATAACAAAGTACATATAGTAAATAGAAGTTGTTTGTACAGGGATGTGTGGGGGCTTTCTGAGGTTTTATTGATTTCACATTCAGTCAAACCCAATGCTTTTCAAAATTTTGAGCCCACTCATCAAGGCTTGTTAAATGCCAAGATATACAGATTGAGCGAGGCATATATAGCATCTGCACCAAAGCTGGTTTTGGCAGAACTAAACAATTCAGGACTCCACACATCTCTGGCACCTTTTAGGTTTGTTGAACTCTTAGGCAGAATGCTAGCAGGAAGGATGGGTTCATATTTTCAGCCTCTTGGCACACTATGGCTGTATCTGCTCACCTTGGGCTTTCCAGTGGATCCACTAGTGTACAGAATAAAGAGTTCATCTTCTGCATCGCACCACTCTGGTTGGCACTCTGTGCTGGCATTCTTCATCAGGTCATGCCACCACAAGTCAACAGATGGATTCCACGGGATCTTTAAAGAGAGACAATGGCATCAAGGAAATGCATATTACTCTATAGGAAGGTCCGCTGTGCCCATCTTCCTTTCATCAACCTGATTCATTTGTTGTGCTAAGCCACTAACCAGTAACGGACGTGCAGATAGGGACTTCTGACTTTTCTGGAAATATTTGCTGCAGTGGGTATCACTAACATTTTCAGAAGGTCAGCAATGTTACCCTCCATATTTTTCCCAAGACAAGTGACCTTTAAAACACAATGTCATCAACCTATAGTCCATAGAGCTAGCTTTATATTAACTTATTTTAAGTACAGGTTGACATACTGTATCACGCTTGTCTCTATGTTGGCAGCCATAGACAATGGGAAATCTGCCAAGTCATAAGGAACACTTGTGCCCTGTGCTGTAATAAAGGTGTAATTTGTATTCCGCTGATAACATATTATTACACTACCAAAGTTCAGGTGTTGCAAAACAAGCACTGAATGCAGGAGTACCTTACAGAGACCGTCACCTTGCCCATTCAGGGCTTCGAGATACGCAGGGGAGCATGCGACATGTGCTTCGCCATGGCCCGTATGATCATAAAGGAGTAATGCCATTACATCTTCTAGTGTCTGACTTGTTGGGGAAGGATTTGAGTACCCCTTTGCAAAGAATATGTTTTTTGCCATTGCTGACCTCTTTCCTAAAATGACTAAATATTTTTACCCCAACACACATAAAGATAGGAAAC
>NC_092860.1:12813590-12823241 GCF_032062135.1 Pyxicephalus adspersus | reverse complement strand
AAAAATGTTTTTCAAAGCCTCTGTGCAACTACCCTGCTCACTCACCATTTCTTATCACACTGTTGCCACTTTGCTATATCCCTCCCGTAAGCTTTTCTTTTTTTTTAGTCTCTACTCTTCAGAGGAAGTGCTCCCATTGCAAGCCTGGCTTTGGCACACAGCAACTTAATATAAAGACCAACATCAAACCTTTTGGAGAAATACAATTATCAATGAATGAGTGTATTTTAATATCTCCCTATATTACTTATAATATTTGTTCATAACAAAAAAACAATTGACCATTATGGGCAGTTTGGTTGCTAGTCCCACAGTCTCATCCATACGCCAAACTTTATTACGTTCTTTCACAATACTAATTCGCTTGTAATTTTGCAAGATGAAAGTCAACGATAGGCTAAATGCCAGAACCTGGACGGTGGTATTCCGGTGTCTAATTACAGGTCATTTCCATTCCCCTTTGTTTCAAATATTCTTCCTTATGTATTGCTCAGGTACAAGAGGAAGTTGTTTGGTAGACCAGACCCTTTTTCTTGTGGAAGCAAGCTATTTGTTTAATAGGCAAACCTTAATTCTAAAGCTTTGGTCAGAATGGAGAAGGTTTAGGACCTCTGATTTTGAATGTAAAAAAAAAACTGACTTTTTTTTGTGTTATTTAAAATAGAGAGACCCAATCAAAGGCAAAAGTACAGGAGAATTAGGGCTTAATTTGACCGACTGGGATGTTGTGGTGTGGTTACCACTTTCTTACGTCAATGCACTGCAACCTCGGACAGGATGCCACATGTAGAATCCACCCAAGACATAGAGAATGAATGGGGGCAACAATAGAGAGTTCAGTACCGCACAATGCAGTCCAATGTCAAATGAGGGTATCGGAAGAGGGTCTGAATCCGCTCAGAGGCTTTTACTGTAAATAATTCCTAATTTACTTGCAATTTGCCTTTCAACTTGCTGGACTCCCTGTAAACTGACAAAATATCACTAAACAATTTTATTACTCCAGGGAGAGTCAGTTTCCTGGCACAGCTCCCTTGCTTGTTGTACGTCATGGCCTTATCTTCTTCTTGGAGCGTCCAGTTACTGTTTTTGCTGTGCCAGCTCTCCCACCCCTCCATACCTAACCTTTTATGTAGCAGCCAGGAGTGAAGTTAATAGTGTAGATAAATTGTTGAGGGCCAGGATCTGGACACATTTTTAGTATTTATTAGATTTTAGTAAATAAGGTATTGAATAGTATGCAACGGGTCAGAAAATGGCCCAAATCAGGCCTGTATTTGGTCCTCAAACTGTTTTGATGTCCCCACATGGTACAGGTAAATAACATTCACAGAACACATACAGATTTATATTGAACTGAATAGTTTGGCATTGGAATTGCACGTGTCAATCTAAAACTGATCTGTTTAATGATCAACATCTTAAAAAAAAGAGGCAATGTTAAAAGTGACTGTTGATCTACGCCTACACAAAACAGCCTGGGTTAATAGCACACCCGGTGACTAAGACAGACAGAGCCGCCGTGCTGTTAGTCAGACTCGGGACAGTTACCACACATAGTGTCTTGCTGGTACAAGAAAATACCTGGGGATGAGATCTTTTTTGTTTCTCTTGCTTGTTATCCTGTCAAAAACCCAGATAGACAAAGCATTGAAAAGCCTTACAACCAGAAAAAGAGATCAGACAAAAAAGCAAAATTCTGTAAAGGTGATCCGAGTCAGTATTACAGACAGTATTTTGCTATATTTGAATTAATATGCTTGCCCAACCCCACCTTCCTGATCAGTCCTATAATACCAACCCTGGCAGGGAATCTATAAATACTCAGTTGCCCAGTCTCTTGAAGTATCCAGAGCATCTCCTGGGAAATTATCAGACTTTGGTTGCTGCTACGTGTATATGGTGTCCTGACCTGCCCTGTTTTGGATATGGAAGAGGAAAACCTTCAAACACCTTTTTTACAAATTCCAGAAAATGAATTTACTATAAGTCACAAAAGCTGATGTGTTTCAGGAGTTCAAAGAGTCCCCCTTAGGGCTAAGTGAATATTGAATATAAAGTGTATACTAGACTATTCACTTTAAATTATGATTTAATACATAGTATATAAAAGAACACCACTCTGCTTCAGAAGTTGGCTAGGGCAACTTTCACTAACCACCCCCTCATGTCCAGATGCCATTATTGCAGCAGAAAAGTGGTCCCTGGACAGGTGAATGGTTTAACAAAAAGTCAGACACCATAATAAGACATACTACATCATGAATAGAATATCTTGTGGTGTCTGCGTTTACAAGAAAACCTGTACTGGCCTTCACTGCTAACCAAACGATGGTTTGTCCAGCTGATCCATTAACCAAAAAACTGAGCCACTGACCTGGAGCAAACATGCATATCAAGAGTTTGGACTTTACTTTGACTCCACTTGTGTTAGGTATTAAAAACAGTTTTGGCAGCCTTCATATTTCTGTCCTCACAGTTCAGTTTAAAATGAAGTGTAGGTTTGCAGCACTAACCCGAGACATAAAACTTAGCCCACATGCCCTTCTGCTTGTTCTACAAAACTTAAGCTATGTACACATGTCCATTGGTTCTCGCTCGATAATCGACTCAGGGCCGTTATCAGACAAGAATCTGGCATGTGTAGAGCGCCCGTCGTCCATCATCCGAAGACCATCCTGCCGGATCCACTGACGATGGACGACGAACGATCCTAATGCAAGGGAAGAGGGCGAGCGTGCAGCGGGGTGCCGCTCTGATGTTCTCCCCCTCCCCTCTGTATGTACAACATTCGTTCATGCATCGTGCAGTGCTTAGTTGTTGGAAAAGATCCTATCCAATGACAATTATTGCATGTGTGTATGCAGCTTTATGGAAGATTTTTTTCATTTATTGGATACATTTACAATACCGAGATCAGAAAAGTGGAGTTAGGCTTCAAATCTTCTTGCAGCTACAAAAATGGCAACAAGTACAAACAAGGCATTGTACAAGAGAAGGAAATTATTAAGACTGTCAGGAGCAAGACAATGGCATTAGTATATACAGATAACTAGGTCTGAATCAGACAAATTTACTGAAATTAAGCAACAATTGATCAGATGCTGTCTACTCTCTGGATGCTTAATGTGCTTATATAGCAGGAAAAAAAGTGTACCTATGGCTATTAGCCATACAAATCCATATTGAACACAAAAAAATAAATAAATATTATGTATCTTGTTGTTATGTTATACAAATAGAATACAATGGGCAAGTAAAATTCACATAGAATTTTTTTGAATAAAGTTTCCAGAAGTATAATTTAGGCAGATAGTGCACATCACTTAAAAAGATTATGTGCAAAAGTCAGCATTTACAATAGCCTGCAGTATGGTAGGGCTGCGTGTCACCTGTTCCCGGTGTCCTACAAGTACCAGGATTTAAACCTATTAACAAGGAATAGGCTAGTAAGTTAAGGCCCTTTCAAGCATTTACCAGATCTACAGTAAACCACAATTGTCCAGACGTGTAGCTCCAAAATCACCTACCGGAACATTCGGGCAGAGCCTCTTGCATGGTGGCGATGCATTGCTTGTTCCATCACCAATAATGTCATCTCTGCCCAGATGTTTGAGTACAATGCACTTTTTCAGAGGGTAATTCCTAGAAAGAAGCACCAGTGTTATTCAGATACTATTTAGTAGAAGCCATTTCAATATCATATTTAGGCCGGTAATGAGTATAAGTGAAAATAATTCATGTACTGACTAGCATGCCCAATTTAGAGATTCACAGCCCAGGGCCAGAACAGTGTATAGGGGCCCCAGAGCTCAGTATTCTCCCTAACTGTAATGTTTATGCAGCCAAATTTAAAGTGGAGCCATAATAGTCTATGCCCTGGCTAAAACACATTCAACTATTTGAGGATTTTGTAGCTCCAGAGGAAATACACTGAGCCAGTCCTGGGAAATGTGTCTGATGAGGATAGGACAAGGATACCATTTTTATTGTAAACATGCTCAGCCTTTAAATAATTTGTTATAAGTTAAAAAAAACAAAAAAAAAAAAACAACAGGGATACCTAATCTAGCCAATAATTTAGGCTACGTACACACGTGCAATGGTTCCCATCTGATAATCGGCTCAGGGCTGTTATGAGACGAGAATCTTGTGTGTGTATAGTGCTCATAGTCCATCAAGACGATGGACGATGACTGATCGTAATGGAAGTAAAGGGGAAGAGGGGTGCCGCTCCATTGTTCTCCCCCTCCCCTCTCCATAAAGCAGAACGGTGTTCTATGTACAGCACTCGTTCATGCATCGCGCAGTCGTTAGAAAGAATCCTGAAAGATCCTTTTCAATGACGATTATTGCACCTGTGTACATAGCCCTAGGCACACAATTGATTGTACAAACATACTCACTTTTCTGCACATTTTTTCAGTGCTTCATCTGCGATTAACTTCAGGTTAATTAATTTATCCCCACGAAAAAATCCATCTATTAAAAAAAAAGAAAAAAGGAGCAATTTTAATGTCACTTAAACACTGTCACTTTAATGTCACTGTCACAAAACAAAAAGGATCAGTTCTTAGATTAATTCAACTAAATAGTACACTTATACTACAGCAACCAGGTTCTGCAGTTTTCGAGCAAAGCAGATAGTACCAGCCAAGAGCATATGAAAAGTAGCCTAGGATTTGGACCTGTTGGCTAAAAATGTAAACATATCCAATAGACATGAGCGATAGGTAACACTAACCCCACTGAACATTTCTTTTGGTTGTATGTTTAAGACCTGAATATAAAGAACCTTAGTTCCAGGCAGGATACAATGCCTGTTCTATAGCTTTGATAGAAATGTTATTTGCATGCACATTGTTTGCAGTGTATGGCATAAGCAAATTATTTTATTTTTGGAGATTGTCTTTTAGAGCAATTAGTGATGTGAACTTTAATGAAAACAATGCAACAATACACCAATTCTGCTCACATTGTGAAGAACAAGTTTCTTCATTCTCTGGGTCTGTTTTTTAGGTTTAGTCCACAATTAGTAACATGTAATATATGCCTGAAGTAATTAGATGTGTCCTGAACAGAATACATAAAATATATACAAAAGCCACAACAGAAACATCATTTACCTGCTGTTATTAGGAGAGAACAGTGACTGTCCAGGATCCTCTCACACAGAGACTCGGCTGAAAATCCAGCAAACTAAAAGGAAAGGAGGGAGAGATTAGAGAGAGAGATTTGAACTCGGTTGATAAAGAGCAACAGGAAAGACAACAGGGTAGGTCCAAGAAATTTAGGATTCATTCATAGGTAAGAGTTGCTCTGTGGTGGTAATGCACACACAATACCATGTGTTGCAATAAAGCAGCCCTTTTGTAATATTTTGAGCCTGATCTATGAAAGTTTTCCAAGGCTGGATAGAATACACTTTCATCAGTGAATCTGGGTGATCCAGAAAACCAGCAATGGATCTGGTCCAGGATTGAAAACATTTGCTAACAAAAAGCAAATTACTTTAGGGAATCCATTCCAGGTTTACTGAGTCACCCAGCATCACTAATGAAGGAGGGTACACCAGCCTTGAAAAGCTTTCATAAATCAGGTCCTATGAGTGGGCTGCAAACATACCAGAAGGGTTAAAAATAAGGACATGGCACTTTCAGACTAGAAATCAGTTTGCTCTTCTCAGTACTGACAACCCTGTAACTTATGGAAGTTGGCATTGTACAGTTAACCAAATTATGCTTTGGCAGCTTTCTCTTTGGGCCATAAATGATTTTCGCAAATTACATAGCAAGACATTACTGGATAGACCTTCTAAAATAGGACAATGCTTATTAAATTAAACATAAGATATTCAGCCATTACGGACCTTCTGAAAATGCTAGTTGTGACACTCTCAGAGTCACCAACCCAAAACAAGCAAGCAGCTAATAAAGTGAGAGGGTAAAAAAGCCACCGGACAGGCATCTACTACATCAATAATGGAGGACAGCAATGGCAACAGCCATATGGGGAGCCAAATATCAAGGCCATTCTGATTTTTATGAATCTGTCACTGAAGTAAACATATCTTAATTGCCAAAAAAAACCTTTTCTCTTCCTTGCTGGAACAATTATCTGGTTTAATAATTCTATGTTGCATACTAGACATTCCAATAAGAGAGCCCGGCACCGGTTTTAGCACATACCAACTGCTCCAACAAAAAAATAGAATGGTCAACAAAGAAACTCACAACTATGGAGTGTATTGCCCCAATTCGTGCACACGCCAACATTGCCACCACCAACTCAATCACCATGGGCATGTATATGGATACACGATCTCCTTTCTTCACACCTGATAAAACAAATTGTCCCAAATTAATAAACATCACATTCCATAATATAAAACTTTACTACATTAGCTTCAATAAATGCTGCAGTTAAAATAAAGCCTTGTTGCACACAAATCATTGGGAGTGATTGCTGCTTCCTAACTATTGACAACCATGGCTGCTAGGTGGAAGCTTCAAGCAGCATCCGGCCAATAGCTTTCCATGGAGGAAAAAATTAAGGTGGGTTGGGGATGGATGACAACCACCCACCAACCTCCATCACCTGGACAATTGGTGGTGGCTGCCGTCCGAGAACTGCTTGCAGACTGGCACTAAATAAGCATTAAATTGCATTGCACTTCATTCGTAAGAAACGCCTCCTGCTTATATAAAGTGTGTGTAAAATGAAAGCAATGAATATGAAAATATACTATTTAAAGTTACAATGCTGCCATCGGATTACTGGAAAAGAGGAGACAAAGGAAATGATTCCTCCTGCCTGCAGCAGACTGATGACCTCATCTTGCCCTAAGTCACTGGTCAGCTTTTTAAAAATATTAATGCTTTTCAGAACATTTATAATGATGCTGTATATTGTGACACTGGGACTTTTTTTCTGCAGCATTGTAAAGTTACTGAAAGGTTTTAAGGAAGTTGTCCCTTTAAACATTTCCAAATATAACACGATTGTATTTTATATGCACAGCAATGAACAAGCTGGTAATGAGAAGTTGTGTACCTTGGTCACGTAGAACATTGGCGAACTGGCACACCTTCTTCAGGAGCTCTGCATATGTGATGGACATGGCGTCTCCCGGCTCATTACCTTCCCTGCAACAAAATCCAACACAACATCCGTTAATATCCTGACTGGGTACATGTCATCCTGAACCATGTTAAAAAGTTTCTTTAGCATCTTATATAATAAAAATCTGTCTCTTATATCAGACTGTGACTCAGTTTACTGTCAAGGTGAAGTTGTATTTTGAATCGTTGAAAGTAGACAAGAATATACCCCCCAGGAGGACTGTATTAGTATTGTGATGGATTTATATGTTTATATAGTGCCAACATCTTCTGTGGTGTTGTACAGCCGAAAATATATAGTACAGAAAATTATACATACAGGGAGGGGATATAAATAATACTCATGTAAATTTATAAATTGGGAAATAATGGAAATACTAGAAACAGAGTACAGAGCTTTTGAGCTTATGATCTAAGGGACTGTGCCATCTGCTTAGTCCTCAATTGGGGGTAACGCTATGCTCTGCCCTCCTGCAGGGTTGCTCTCTAGGCTCTGCCCTCAAGCAGGGTTGTGGTATGAGCTTTGCTCTCCTGCAGGGGATTTCTAACATGCTCTGCCCTCCAGCGGGGTTGTGTTATTACAGGCTTGGGCAAACTATGGCCCCTGGGCCATATACGGCCCGTTAGGGTTTTTTATCTGGCCCATTGAACTCTCTTTCTACTTCAGCAGCTCCACTGAAGTAGACCCGCAGTCCCGGTCAGGAGGACCCTGCTGAGGGGCCGCACCGGCCAGAGCCGCGGACAATGTCCCCTGTACAAATCCCGGGCTCAGGGAAGTGGGCAGAACAACCCACCAACTCTCCCATCACAGGCTCAGATCTGCGATTGGGGAGTGGGCGGGGTTTTGCCATCATGACGTCACGCTTAGTGACACCCGTCTCGGCGCTCCATCCATCTGATCCTGCCCACCCCTGTGCTATGATCTTTGTCTTTTGGAGGGGTCATGGTGGTATATGCTTTGCCCTTTAGGGTTGCTCTAGTCTCTGCCCTCCAGCAGGGTTGCATTATGAGCTTTGACCTCCAGAGAGGTCATGATAAGCCCTCGGCCCTCCAGCCCTCTGTGGGGCAGTGCTATATGATTTGCCTATATATATGCTCTATATTCCCTATTCCCTCTAGTAGGGTTGCGCTAGGAGCTTTGACCTCCAGCGGGTCGGGCTATACACTCCGCCTTCCAATGGGGTTGTGTTATGCGCTCTTACTTCCAGCAGGCTTGCGCTCTACCCTCTGCCCCCATGTGGGGTCATGCCTTATGCTCCACTCTCCAGCATTGTCACACTGCACATTCTGCCCTCCAGAAGGGTTGTAATATACAATCCGCCCTCCAACACAGTCACGCTATACACTCTGCCCTCCAGCAGCTAGCAGCAAGAAGCCCACCTCATTCCCTAGCTGGAGGACTCCCAGCATCATCCACGCCTTCTCTACCCAGACTGGCTGTCCCTGGCCCAGCATATTTCAATCCTTTCCATCACGGTGGTTCAGCATCACATGTGGGCACCACCACAACTTTCCGTTTTTAAGAAGCTATGTACAGCACCCTACCAGGCCCCTGCATTGCATAGAGAAACATAACAACCCAGTACTGAGGTCATTAAGTCTAAAGTCATATATTGTGAAAACAGAAATGTTTTGTTAGATAATTGGCACCTGTGACTAAAAACCAGGGCGTCTTCTGCTCATCATTCTACTTCATGTGTATGAATGCGGGTGTTGTCACATTTTGTTTGTTGCCTAAATAAATGGTGCCGGTGTCCTATCACAGAACATTGGGAGGAATGATACTCTGCAGTAATTAAACTTAGTGTTGTAAACAATGAACAGCCGGAGTCACTCCAGATCTGGCCAGGGAAAAGTAACATTTATGTACACAAAACTTTTATTTTTGGTTCAATAGAGGGAACAAGAAGAACCGGTTTCATTTTGCTGTCTGGGTAACTTGTCCTTACGGCCTCTGGTACTGGAAACAACTAAAAAAATTTCAGACGGACACAGAGCCATAAAATCCTGGCATGAATTGTATTTTAATTTCCTGTTTTATTACGTATATGAGAGGTGCTCTACATTTCTGTGTACAGTCCTGAGCCCAGTGACCCAACAAATCTCTACTGCAGTTTATTACACAGATTGGTCACCTCCACACCCCCAGCCTGTGATTGGACAGAGAAGCAGCCATGGCACAGTTTTCATTCAGTATTTTCCTTGCCAGATCATGTGCTCTGCGGTATATCTGATTGGCTGCTAGAGAGTCAGAGAGTACTGAACAGGGGAGTCCTAAAAGCTGGAACCAAGGCAAGTTTAGGTAATTATGGGAATTGCTTATAGAATATGAATATTTTGACGCCCTCATAACAGAAACAGTTTTTAATATTTAGTTTCAGCCCATGAGGTAAATTGGGGTCCCTGACCTGTGAGGTAAATGGGGGAAGGGGGGAGCCCAGGCATGTGAGGTAAAAATAGGAAAGAGGAGGTGAGGGTGCCTATGACGTGAAGTAAAAGCAGGCGTGTTTATGACCTGTAAAAGCAGAGG
>NC_092860.1:12795064-12812865 GCF_032062135.1 Pyxicephalus adspersus | reverse complement strand
GTAGGGAGCCCTGACCTGTAAGGTAAAGGGGGAAAGAGATTGACCTGTAAAGTAAAAGCAGAAAAGGCGAGTGTGTCTATGACACGTAAAGTAAATATGTGGAGCCCTGACCAGGTTTAAGTGGGTTTTGAATCTTATAAACCTGAATAGAAATGCAAAAAATCCCCTTTAACACAGCCCTATAGCTTCCCCGTGTAGTAGTTTAGGATTTCAGCACGGTGTACAAACAAAAATTAAATTTATCCATTACATAAATTCCTTCATTCATCTGACTTAACAGCCGTCAGTACAGCAATCCATTCAGTGATCGCCGTCACCATGGCAGCAGCTGGGCCTGTCACTCTCAGTCATCTGTGTACTGTACACATACGTGTGTTGTTCCTGGCGGTAGAATTATTACATGTATGAAGGTCATATTGCACTGACTGAGGAGGACAAGGTTACACTTGCTGCACAGGCAAACAATAAATGTTGTTATGTAAACAGTACCAAATCACTGGGCCACATACACAGAGGTGTGTCATTGTGTGTAGGTCTGGGTGTACAGGGAAAACCAGGGGCAGGTTCGGCCCTGGAGCAAGAGAGTTCACAAGGCCACCATGAATAATAAAGGAAATCTGCTGCTGGCACCGTGAATTTTGCCACATATGCAACCATGCATGGCTTATTTACACAATATGGCAGGCTTGCATGCAAAAGTGACCCCTTAACCCACCACCACAGGGTTCTGGCAGCCACAATGCCCGTCTTCCCTCCTATCTTTATTAGCCAGGTCCGGATAATGCGACTCTTTTGCATGCACACGAGTGCTAGTTTATGACACAACTGCACATGTGGACTGTACAGAGATGAAGAACACTGAGAAATTAAAAATTTCTAACTAATCTACATTCAAATATGCGGCAGCAATCTGCACCTTACTGACAGGAAGCTGACAGTACTCTCCCGATGTGAAGTGTACAAGGTTACACCTTGCTAGCCAGCGTGTCGTACGAACCATCTTAGCATGCCAGCTTAGCGTGCCAGCTAACCGTGCTGCATACTGATACGTATGAGCGCTTATCTATGACTGGAGGGCTCTTGAGCTGTCAAAAATACATTGTATAAATGGTTGCGATTTTAACACTTGACGCACAACTTTAGGAAAGAAAGATCAATAATGCTTGACAGATTCTGACCGTCCATTTAGTGTAATGGCTCTTGCCGTGAAAATTAATGTACAGGGATGGAGGGGGAGAATTTTACAACTGGCTTTTCTAATTAAAGCCTACTTTATTTGCTTGTTAGGACTACCTATGGGCACTTTAACATGACAAGTGTCAAAAAAAAAATAAGGGGCTTAAGTTGCAGAAAGGAGAATTTGCAAGCTCAACTTTTTATATTCAAGATAATGTGTACAACATGAAATTTTGCATCATGATAAAAGAAAACATTATGTTTTATTACAAAAGTTTGTTTGTTTTTTGTTGCTCCTCTGTGCTTCCAATCTGCCGGGGATCATGAATTGGATACAAAATATTGGAATATGGTCTAAATGATTTCTTACAGTAAATGTAAAAAATAAAAAAATTTGCAGTTGTACCCAGAACAGGAGAAACCTTTAATGGGGACACCTGTTCTAGTGGCAACTAACAGGAGAATTTCTTTCATTTTGTATTTTCTTTCACTTACTGTAGCAATTAATAGAAGAGCAAAGGGAAATACCCTCATTAGAACAATAAATTGAAAAGGGTTTTCAATGTTTCTTTTATTCTGCCGAATAAGCGGCAAAAAGCTCTTAATGGCAACATCCATCAGGTTAAAAAATCTGCCCCACATCCATTCCCCTCCACCACATAGAAGTCTGGCCAAGGCATAACTGTACCTGTTTATTATGTACTCCGCTTTCCCAGGGTGCTCAGAATAAATCCCAAACTGCCTTAAAGTTATTGGAAAAAATTGGAGCTGGTGGCAAGACCCATCCATTCCATCCCATGATTAGGAATTCAGTCTGCAGCATAAGTATGAATAATCGTGTTGTCAGGGCATTGATATGGAGAGGATGGAACCTTTCCGATTTGTATTGCCTCAGCTGCGCTTGGCCGATAAAGCATATTATGTGCAAGGACAATTTACCACTTAAAACCAAGCTTCATTTTAAAACAGAACAAGGACAGCTTCTGTTTACCAGCCTTGGTTTAATAGGCACTTGAGGTCCTACAAGACCCCGCAGTCACTTGAGCTGGAATCGACATAGGTGGCAGCTAGGTCTAAGCAATAATAAAGCATTAAAAATCAGCTTTGCAATTGCAAACTTGTGCAGAAGTCAACAGTTCTCCTAATTTGTGCCCTCATCCCTCTTATTTTTAGGGAAGGCCATTATGTGCAAAGATTTCTTCCTGTGTGCCTCACCCTGTAGTGTCAAAGTCCGATCATTTCTTGTGTCATAACAACAATGCACATTTGTGCCCATTATTGAGCAAATTTGGGGCCAATAAACATTTTTCTTGGAGGAAATAGGTGCATTCGTTGCTCAGGGTTCACTATACATATCAGCCAAATGATGGCTACTGTACGGTTCCATAGGACCCTGCAAGGCAACATGGCCCCCCAAAAACTAAGGATTGCATAGATAAATTTGACTGTCTGGATTTTTGTCATGTCATGCTTTACAAGGAGAGGAGGCAGCGAACAGGGTAAGTGGTGAAAGTCATAGTAAAATTACAAGGAAAATAACTTGTATTAAAAAAAATAAAATAGTCCAGTGTCACCAAAGCTGTGCTTACTTTAATCATCCAATTACATGCCAGCAAAACTTCTGTCTTTTTCATTTTACTTTTATGTGATTGGGTATACTTTGCAAAAGTAAATTTTACTTCGTTTAACATAATGATTTTTTTTTCTAAAAGAGCAAATTAGGTTAAGCAAAGCACCTTCAGTTTATTAGAACAGAGACTTTCTGACAAGCATCAGAAAAAAAAATCTTTCCTTGAATAGAAAACAGACAAACCCAGAAAGTTCCAATGCTTATCCTGTCATTTAGTTACTATTATGAATGAAATCTCAGCCTCATTTTGCAAGGCTCATTATATGCTGCACAGCCATTTGTATATAACTTCTAATACAGATCTGTGGCGGAACGTATTGTACCACAATTTCATTACCTTTCATAGATGCCTGCAGACCCGGCTGATTAAATCAAATCCGAACGTCACTGTCTGCCAAATGGATAGCTGGCTGAATTTAACAAGATGATAGATTACAGCAACAGCTGGATCGATCCACTGCCATGATGAATACGCCGTCCCCAGAGAGCACATACAAGTTCTAGTACTGTACTGCATGCAAACCCCTTCACTACCACCAATTACTAACATAGCTCTGGTAAGCATTTTGTTTATATTGACTATAAAGGTGTAATTCAAGAGTTTAAAGGGAGGGTTTATGTGCTGGCAGGGGATCGTGTGTGCCTTACCAGGACCTGTTAAGGCCATCGTACATGTTATTACCTGTATGTGTCAACATGCACAATGTGAATACATACCCTATAGATCAGTGTTTGGCAACCAGGGTTTTGGGGAACCATAGGGTTCTTCCAGAGGTTACCATTAGTTCCTTGAGCAATGACCAATATGTGCCTCCCAGGTCAGTTTAGGTGACACAAATAATCTTTTTTGGCTATCTGTAAGGGTGACATTCTTCTCAATGGTCAGCAATGCAAGAGCCATTCTTCTCACTGATCACAAGACAAATATATTACAAGCTGTGGAAACAGAACCTATAGTAGGGGTTCCCTGAAGACCTGAAAGTATTTTCAAAGGGGTCCCCATGGTATAAAGGTTGAGAAACTGCTAAAGGTCTATCAAAAACTATGTAGCACAATGGATTGTCTGAATGAATAACAACTGATTGGATAGTTTAGTCGGTTCTTGTGTTTTTGGTAAATTTTACCACTACAGTACAACAATTGTGTGGCTATATTATAATACAAATATTGAGCTTTGGATCCAATAACCCCTTTGAAGAGCCTTCTAGACATTTGGTGTTTTCATGTTACAATCCTGGTAAACCTAAAGATTGCGCAAAGATTTTTAAGTTTAGTTGTAAAATATTTGCCAGGATTTTCTGTACTTCGTTATGTACAAATTATAGCTTTTAGGAGTGCTTGACACCATTTTCAGCCATATAAAGTATATCCGGTTCTTAGTCACTTTTCAAATTTTGCACCTGTATACTTATTATAGGGCAGAGCAGTTTTTACGTTTTAGCTATGAACCAATTGAAACAAGTATATGAGTAGTAATAGCTAAAAAGAAACGAGTACATCAGCTCTTCAACTGCAGGGGACCTGTGTGACCTGAATTTAAATAAAGCAAAGTTTTCAGGCAAGCAATGGTGGAACGATATGCATAAAAACGTTGCAAAATTGTATAATATCCCCTAAATGGGATTGAATGAATGAGATGGATAAATGGAATGAATTTTAAATACGTTTTAAAGCTAATGTAAGCACTGCTGTTGGCAGCCAGGGTTTTGCCATAATGTGTTCATGACATATTATAGTAGACTTATCTGCCAAAATGCAAGAACCCCCCCATCCACACTGAGACAGCCAAAATGGGCCTGATTTAATAAAGCTCCCAAAGACTGGTGATCGAGCAAACCTGGAATGAATTTCTTAAAAATAATTTGCTATTTCAAATCTGGACCTAATCCATTCCATTCCAGGTTTGCTGGATCACCCATGATAGGCTTTCTTCTCCAGTCTTGGAGGGCTTTAAACAATCAGGCTCAATGAGTCCCTGCCTCACTAATGCTGCCATCTTTGCCTGGTTTTCCTCCAGGATTGAATCCTATGGCCAAACTCACAAAACTGGATGATATTCTTGTGTATGGGGGTTACTTCCGATCATACCAAGACTATACACTGAGCTGTACGGCATGGCTTGGTGTGCAGAAAGAAGTGCTGACAGGCAGGCAGAACGACCTCTGCCAGATGAGACTTCTTCATGAATAAAGACTGTCTGTCAGCAGTTTTATTTGGCGACTATTTCCTTTAAAGGGAGAAAAGGAGGAAGGAATTAGCTAGAGCTGATGAGGGTTAAGTATGTTTTTTTTTTACTTGTAAGGTTGCTTACATCTGGGCATGATGTGAACTGCCATAGCAGATCTGGTTCTAAAAAAATATAGTTTGCCCAAATGATGTTCTGATTCTCTGAACGTTGACCCGAAATAGGTATACAGTTCAGGTTTTTAGGCTTTTTAGGTTTAGGTTTTTTGCAGGCTAATTTCGGATGTGTGACTGCAACTTCTGAAACCAGAGGATCAGCTTTATATCCAGGCAATTAGAATGTTTTAGCACAAGTTCAGCAATGGCAATTTGTATCATCTTTCAGTGGTAGGTTCGCTCTATGTACAACAAATAACTTTTGTGTACACTGTAACAATAATATTATATATTGATCAGTGTTGTCTGTACACACAAGACTCAGGAAGTTGGATGAAAAACAGCGAGTATTTGTGGATGGAGGATAGGATGCATATACCAGGGTGTACAGTGTACACCCCAGAGTCTCTATCAAAAATTTCCTGGGGCCCATACTAGGTAAACCTTACACCAAATCTAAAATTTGCAGAATTAAAAAAGCCAAGAACTTATTATCAGGACCCAGTACATAGTTTCCCTGTTTTTCCATGGCGGCCCTGTTTATGCCTATGGACTATAAGTGAATGTGCCCAGGGTTAATTATTGGTTAAACTCTTACATATAAATGATATTATCATATAGGTTTTCGTAACCCATCAAGTAATATGTGTAGTGGCTCTTTAAAGATCTCCATGATTACAAAGACCACTAAATGGGAAATATGGCGGCCGCAATTTCTGAACTCTACTACAATAACTAGATCTCTAATTGATCCAATGGCTTCAACACTGTGTCGTAGACCCAGAAATATTCACATAGATTTAAGTCAGCTTTCAACACATGTGAAGAAGGATGAGGCTTACCAGTAGAAGGCCACTTTATCCCCCAGATTCTTCTCCTGCACATTCCTGTCCAGCACATTGTAGCATATGTTAGTCACACCACCCTTCATCCACTCAACAAAAATCTTTCCTTTAGTGATATCAAAGTTGTATCTGAGCAACGGCTGAGAAGGTGCCACCCTCCAGTAGAAAGTGTTTGCTATTTCACCCCAGAATTCTGCAGAAAAAAAAAAAATTTAAATTTCAGGTCAAGGCTGTGCAAAATATACATTTCTTACAAAAGGTTTATATGACCAAAACAGATATTACATTACTTACAGCTGGCATTATATCCCCCACACCTCTCTTGGCCATCTGCAACACATTTTGAGGGTGCCCCCTTTTTCCTATGCCTTATATCCCTTTTATATTTAGGATACTGAATGGAAATAGGACTGTAACTGCTGACTTCTAATGGCAAATACTAGTGCTCGATGTTTCCATAACCAATCACAAAGAACCAGCACCATCAAGTAGGATTATCAAGGGGAGCAAATTATGTGATCACCATATCTAGATGGACCCAGTGTGTGAGAATAAGCAGGAGTTCCAAATATACTTGCTGCTTTATTTTTTATTTAATGTCTGCCAGGAGCCTTTACCACCAACTTCGTTTAAAGAGATCCTGTCAGGTATCTTAGGAAATCTAAATGACAGTCCCCTGTAAAAGGAGAGCCAATATTTTCATCTCTCTGGTGGCTCTACGTACTCTACCTTCCATCTGTTCCATTACTGCAGTCTTCATCTGTGACTGTCCAGAAGTTCCAAATGTCAGTGTCACCTGCTGCTTGCTATAGTTATTTAGCCCCTATGTCACAGGAAGTCCATAGTAATGTAGAGGTTGGAGGAAGGTACCATGGTGTGCAGTAAGGGATACAGAAATCCAACACTCCCGAAAGTGTCAAATGCTAAGGACAATGATTGTGGCTGCTACACTGAAACAAAGTGGAGGTAGTACATATAGACCGCCAGAGATGTAAGTATTATGGCTTTTCTCTTACCGGGAGACAACTCTTGGATTTAGTTTTGTCGACCTAATAAGTTGTTTTTGAGGGCACATGTTCTTATCCGTTGACATACATTTAAAATAAAACAATCAATATGAAAATGGAAAAGGCTGCATTTTTCACAGAGCAATGAACAAGACACCCTGAGTTGTACATGTGCATTGCAGCTCACATGTATTTTTAGGGTGCAATGTGTTACAATGAATTGCACAACACTAGTGATATACTGTGCATTAATGCAGCTCAATGGTGTTAATGAACATGAATGGTGAAAAGCTGATGCTGTCATCTCTATCACTGCCCACCACCTACTAAGTCGCTGGCTAAAAAAATAAAATAAAAAATAAAAAAGTACACAGGTCAGCGGTTACAACACACCATTAGCTGAATGATTGTTCCAGGTCTTGCAAAAACAAGTTAGCAATGGAACCCCGATTTCAACAGGCTACCTTTATTACACCGGTATTTCCTATCTTCTACCCCAAGCTTTATTCTATTGCCCCTCTCCATAATGTAAAACAAAAACCAGAGAGTAGGACTCCTTATAAATAACTATTTCAGGTATCAGAACTGGAGAATTTAAAATAATCCCTCCCACTGCCGGAGACCCCAGAAGTTCCTCTCACTGGCATCTGTTCAAAAACTCAAACGGCACTTCTGAGCGGACTTCCTCTTTAACAGCTAGTGGCTTCAGTGAAGCATTTGCAGCACCCATATCAGCAGCACAAAGGCCAATATTCAGGAACATAAAGTACTGTTCAGATTTACCGGGTATACAGCTTGTAGGACACCTCAAATCTGCCAACCCATTTCTGTAAAAATCAATGCTTTGCCACACAGAGGTTTAAAGATGATGTATGATTGACGTAGGGACAGCATTAGATCTGTGTGGAGTAATTTGTTTTTCTGTAAGATTGGAGAAGAGGTCTGACGTTCCTGTGATGGAGGACATCTCTGACACTGCAGAAAACATCACATACCTAATTATAATTTATTGTTACAGCCTATACACCCACATCTTGCATTGCAGCTATTCTGATAGCAGCCAAAAAATTTATAACAGGCTGGTCCAAGGAACCTTAGTGGGGCAAATCTACAAGAGACCTAAACTGACCACTTAACATGTAATCTGTTTAATACCATCTCTTTCTAGATTGCTAGAAGCAGTGAGCTATGCGAAGACTACCTAAGTAATTATTTCAATCTGAAAACAATTAGTAAGGCCCCTGGAAGTACATACGTGTTGTCATATCTGATTTTAACATGTGAAGCTGGCTGTCGTTCTGCAGAGAGCAATGGATCACACCTGCTACAGAACATTGCCTACTCATGCCTACTCATGCCTACTCATTTAGTAGTTTGCAACTTAGAATGTGCTGAAGGATCATAAATACAGCTAGGGTATTGGTATGTACAAATAGAACCTAAAGGCCATGTTTATACTTTCTGCTAACTTGCATGTGTGCTATGTGCAAGGCCCCCCTAATGATTGTGATGCAGTGTACCGCAATGCACAAATGCAAACTTTCCCCAAGCCCACTTATCTAGCAAGTGTACAAAAATTGGTGACAGATGTTCATAGTAGATCTCATGTTCTCAGATGCTACTTGCACTGCCTGGCATTTGGTTGTCTTTTTAACCCACTGCTTAAACGAATGTATTGGTCAACTACTAGGAAGAAAGGCAACATGACAAAGGTGGCTGCCTATACAAATGGTTACAGCATAGCTTTACAACAGTCTATGTGAACAAGCCACAAATACAAGCCACTTTACAAATGCTGAAACCTTCTGTACACACAGAGTAAAAAGTTTATTCTGTGCGAGTAATAATTTACTTGATATGCAAAAAAAAAAACCATTGTGGAAAAAATGTTTCCTTGCTATATAGTGCATGCTATATGTACAATTATTAGACAGAAGAGCACTGAGCAAAATAAGTAATAGAACGCTAATATCAAAGCATTTTTAGGCTATGCTCAGATTTGGAGTTGCATTAGGCAGCATCATAGCGTTTCACCATTTTGCGAACCCTCACATACCATTGAAATAAATATGAGATATAGAATGTTTTAATTTACCAGTGGTCCGATTGCAGTAGTGGTTGTCATTGCACAGAGAAGATTCATGCGGCATCTCAGGTCTCCTGCCAAGCCATTTTCATAGCCTTGAACAAGGACACTACACAAGTGTTTGCCAAACATTTTTTAAGCAGTGGAAAATACATTTGGGAGGGTGAATGATGTGTTTATGCTCCCTTTAATGTCTTTACATTATAAATACAAACATCAAAAACAGCTTCTATAGCAAATTCCAAGCCCAGCATCCACTTTAGGATACTAGTAACCTCCCAGCAAACTGATTGTCCACATGGCCATAGCCATAGCCAATAAAATTCCAAGTGTACATGGGCTGTCAATCAGCAGAATCTTGCAGAATCTTGCCATTATCACCAGGTACTGCATATTATAATAGCCAGCTAAGTAACCCCTCCCAATCCCACCAGGTGCTCCCAATTACCCCAAGGTGACTGTCTGCCCCCAGCAAGTGGGACTCATTCATCTTCCATCTTTGACCACATGAACACAATATATAACCACAGTGAGTAGTTCATGTTAAGTATGAATTGTTTGATGTGACTTTCACATATCACACACTTTCTGTTCTGCATTTTCATAAGGGGTTTGGAAAATGCTGCCTCTTGTCTCTCTCGCTAAAAAAACCTTTTTAAAATGCTGCATAAAATTCATACCTGTTAAGCAGTTACTGGCAAGCTTCCGAAACTGTTAATTGCCTGGCTCTTGATAAACCTAAAAAATGTATGTCATTACCTGGAACAACATAGAAAGTCGGACATCTCATTCTGCTACATACACTGAATTTTCATCACCCAAAATAAATGTTCATGGTCATCTTGGGTGAAAACGTAGGATCTATACAGCTGACCCTGGCTTGTTTGGTGACCTGTCCTACCACATTGCTAAACTACACACAGGTATGATTGCTGTGGTTTGCAAATGGTGGGGATGCAGCGAGGTGCTTCCAGCCCATCCTCACCATAAAAGCAAACAGCACTGTCTGTACAGAGTACATTCATTCTAATGTCATTGAAAATGTTCACAAATGATTACCAGTGGCTGTAGCTGGTGTGTGTACACAACTTAATTGTGATGAAGCCAGGTGGTCAGCATGGCAGCTAGGTAATTAGCATTTTCAGATACAGAGGCAAAAATTGTCAGCCTTCATGTTTATCTCACGACGGGTTTCCTTTAGGGCTGCATTGGCAGATTTCCATGCTCAATATTTTTTTTGTGCTGTTATTGTCCTCAACTGACCCCACAAAACATGTCCATGAATCAAAAACAGATAATGAATGTCAATACTTTGCACAGGTGTGAATTAGCACCATTCTAAAACAATGGGGTAACCTGCAATGAATGATGTATTGGTATAATGGAGGCTAAATTAACACCACACTTCTGGCTGCAACTGCATTCTAAATTCGTTTTCTTGGCATCTTGTATGTGGTTACTATATTAACAGAAAGTGTCACAAGTGCGGCAAACCAAAATGACACATGAGGATATGATGGTGAATCGAAATGAATGATTGAAGCCTGGCTAATGATTGCTGCCGTTATTTTAAATGGGGTCTGGATGGAGTGAGACTTGGCTGTTTCCTTGCAACAGAACTCCTACTTTTTACTGCAAAGTATTTCAGGTATAAATCCTATATTTTTTAGTGTGGCTGGTTTTACATCCATGAGCTTCAATCCATTTAAAGTGAATCTGAAAGGGTCCATTCACACCTTTCCTTGCTGATGTGTTGCCCTAATGTAGAATGTGCATATTTGAATGTGATGCCAAGGCATCAGAATGGCCCAGAAAAAAACATTTATTTAGAAACCCTGAATCCCACATCTTATGATAATTGGGTTGTGTTCAAATGCATGTGTGTTTCATTAAAAGTAAAGTGAATAGTGCATTGTGGTGACCCATAGGTGTAAACTGACTGTAAGATCCTAACTACGCATGTGCATCACCACACATGCTGAATCGTGTGCACCTGAGTGTAAGCAGCTGCCATCTCTGTGGTGACCTGGAAATTAGCAACTGCCTCTATTTATAAAGCAGTGAATCAGATATTCCCTAAAACATTCCCTGGTGGAGAATCAAGTACTGCCAGTGAAACACACAGACCTGGTAGATTCCCCACCTGGGAATGTCTGATTTCCCTGTTTATAAATAGAGCCCAAGTGAAGTTAGGGAGAGGTTGAGACCGTTAGCAAGAGCTGTATGATAAAGCACAAGAAAACATGAAAAAATGGTTGTTTCATTGCAATCACACAATTCAATTAGTTTTTAGGTATTAAAACAAGTGGTTAGTTATGTTCACTTATGTTATACAAATGCCATGTGAAGTGCAAATTTTGTCATTATATATAGTAGAGTGAATACTTTTTTAAAGTATGCTTTAAAGTATTCACTCTACTATATATAATGACAAAAACTGCTTTTCACATGACATTTGTATAACATAAGAGACATAACTAACTTCACTTGTTTTAATACCTAAAAACTAATTGAATTGTGTGATTGCAGTGAAACACAACGTTTTTGATGAAAACATTTTTTCATGTTTTCTTGTGCTTTATCATACAGCTCTTGCTAACGGTCTCAACCTCTCCCTGAAGAGGCCAATCGGTGAAACACGTGTTGGGTTGGGTTTTGAACTGTGTTTTTTTTTTGCTTAATTACCGTATAAGTTCTGTCTAGGTAGAGGGTCGGCAATCCCATGATGTTAATGGGACAGACCCAAACCACTGTATTGTATTCCTAGTTATGCTGGAAATTCATTTTTGACTTGAAACAAAAATATATTTGATTTCATTCTGCCGCAATGTTAAACCCCTGTCTTTTCTGCCCTTTTTCTAATTTTTATGCTATTTACCACTATAAATTGGCTGCAAGTGAATGGTAAGCTGCATGTAACTGCACAGGGTCTGTCACTTAGACAATTTCACCATAATGCAGTACACTGCAATCTTCAAAACTAATGCTGTGTCAATGCACCTCAATGGATAGAAAAACAGGTCCAAAACAACACACAGTGTATACATCTGTATGTTGCAGCACACAATACATGTGCCTAAAGGTACAATTAACTTTGCAGTGAACCACACATGTAAAGTGCATTACCAGGGGCTTTAGGCAGCATTGGCAAATGTTAAAAAAAAAAAGCTATTTGACTTGTGCCCTATGACATCAGCTGTTGTGTGCAATAAATAAAAAAATCGACAGGCTGCAATCTGTGCAGCATGACCAATGTACTCCAGTGCTGCAGCTCATATTTAAATATATACCTGCTGTTCCATCAGCACCCTAGTTGTCATATTACAAACTGTAGGATAAAACTACTTGAATTTTGTTCCCGAGTTGAGGGTGACGTTATTGCTGCCTCCTGGGTACTGGAAATTCCCACAACACTGGGACCTGATGCAAGTCATTTTATTTTGTGATTTGCAAACTATTGCAGCATAATGCCAGCAGAACCACAAACCTTTCACTGGTTTTACCAATGAATTGCAACACACAACAGCATGTTATGGGTGCGGTGTGCCATGGTGTTCCCCTATTGCATCTTGAAAGAAGTTAAGGACAAGCAATTCTTTTCTGCATCCATATTGCAAGGACGATTTGAAAAGTACCAATGACTGCAGAAAAAAATCAAACCTCACCAACAGGTAAAAGTGTGGAAAGATCAATTTCCAACTTTGTTTTTGGAAATCAGTGGATGCATTCATTCTATTTGATATCCTCATCTGCATTCATTCATATTATAGGTATGCGCTTTCTTGTGCGTTATACTGCAATGTATTATTATTATTATTATTATTATTATTATTATTAATATTAAACAGGATTTATATAGCACCAACATTTTACGCAGCACTGTACAATAAATAGAGGTTGCAAATGGCAGACGAATACAGAGAGTGACACACGAGGAGGAGAGGACCCTGCCCCGAAGAGCTTACAATCTAGGAGGCCAGCTGAAGTGCCTTTCGTTGTGATGTGGCCTCCTATCATTACGTTAAGTGGGGCAGCAAACTAAAACGGACAGAAATAGGTGCAGCAATGCATTGTAACAATTTGTTGCACTGCATCTTGTTCTTGCATTTCACACATAATGTAGACGCAATGTACCGCACATAGTGTGAATAAATTCAAAGTGAATGTGTCTGTCAGTCACGAGTGGGGACACGGGACAACATGTGACCACAGACGTGTCAGATGTCCCTATTATCTAAGCAATATCAGATTGAGGAGTGTGACACCAGGGTTGGAGCTTCTGCCATCCACAGATCTACACACCCATCAAATAGAAATGTGCAGGAATGCAACCTGGATATATCAATGGCAACCACAACTGCTGCATTCATTCATTATAAGTCGCTAAAGATTTATAACGCATGAGAGTTTTCGTAAATCACAAACAAATCAACACTAAATTGTTATTTTTAGGTTTTCTACTCACCATTGGGATCCCGCACTGATCTCTCATACATCTCCTGATACCTCTCCAACGATGGGATGTGAGCTGCAGCAGAGACCTCGGGGGGTGGAGGAAAGACCTGGGGTGCAGACATGACGACACCACGCTGACAACAACAAGGTAAGAAACCCTAAAATGGACTATCTGTCTCACAGGGTAATTGAGATGGGGACAAAAATTGCAAAAAAAAAGAAAAGAAAATGCATGCAAAAAATGCAACCGAAAACAAAAATCAGGTGCTGAAAAAAATTTGCAACAGATAAAAATGAGTGCCACAGAAATGCAACAGAGAAAAACAAATGTTATCAAACAGAAAACTGGTTCAACTGAGAAACATGGGTGCTGCAGAAATGCAACAAATAAAAATTGTATCTTTGAAAAATGCAACAAAAAATACTTTAAAGATACCACAGAAAAAATAAACACTATAGTAATGCAACAGGGAAACGAATGCTGTCTAAATGCAACAGGAAAATATTCCTGTATTGTAGTCTGTGGGAGAAAAGAGTTGCAACAATTGTATCTCTTGTCAAGTCTGTAATACCAAGTGCTGAGAACGGTCAGTGCAGTCACATCAGTGTAAGCACCCCTAGATCTGCTGAGATTATAGTCAGTTCGATCTCCAGTGTAAAGTGTTCAGATCGTCTGCAGAACACAAAGCAGAAAAGTTTATCAGAGAATATGGTGCATGCTGGAAGCGTGCAATCCTCTGCTGTGCAGCGATCAGGAAGAAATCAACAGGTCGGCGAGCAGCTGCAGGGTTGAGGCCGGGTGAGCAGAGATCGGGGACACCCGAGGGGTGACACTGTGTCCTCTCTGTGCACAGCTTCCTCCTGCAGCAGGCTGAGCGCTCAATGGAGGAGGAGGCGATGAGCTGCAAATGCTGCGAGGAGCCTCCTGGCGTCCGGAGGAGCGCACAGCCTGACTGTACCCCGACTGGGTGCGGCTGCCAGGAAATGGGCATACGCCTCGTATTGCATGTGGGTCGGTCGGACGCGTTTGTCCAGTGCCAGCCTGCTGAAATGTGTTGTCACACTGACCAGCACCAGAAGGTGGATTAATACTGAGCAAGGTGCTGAAACAAAGCATGCAGACAGGGAGTGATGGTACCTGATGGATGAGATCCTATAATGTGGGCTCCATCTCTTCAATAATGAGATCTCCATCCACAAGTCTATTCTAGTAATAAAGGCACACTTGTTCTGGTGTGTTCCTGGCTTCTTATTCTATGTATATACAGGTTACATATGAGATAGGGACTGTACATTTGTTCTTAAGTTGAATTTGTATGTAAGTTGGAACAGGTACATTTTTCCAATAAATGCAATTAGCACAGATGTTTGTCTCAACATAATATTAGGCAGCATGGTGTCAGTTACTGTAAAAAAAAAAAAATCCTCACTGTAAGATAATCACAAAGCAAAAAAAAAAAAACTTTATGGAGCCAAACATTCATTAATTTCTAAAGCAAGCTGTGCTTTGATATGCAAAAAGAAACAACTGCTTAGTTTGTCTTGGTCATTAAAGAGTTACAAGAGCATGCAGAGAAACTCAGGCCCTAATGCATCAAGCAAAATCGGACGCTCGCTCGCGCATTCGTATTCGCAATCCGAAATCGTAAGCCGTTGCGCAATTCAGCAACTGAATGAGCTCGCGACTGGAGCCGCGCATCTCCGGCAGCTTTACACTGGCGAGCTTGCATTAAAAGTCACTGTTCCCCTAAAAAATCATTCTTTCTAATGGCACAACCCCTATTGCTCATTATTATCAAGGCAGGAATCCGGCTGGCAGTGA
The DNA here is from genome assembly GCF_032062135.1 of Pyxicephalus adspersus. Taxonomy (NCBI): domain Eukaryota; kingdom Metazoa; phylum Chordata; class Amphibia; order Anura; family Pyxicephalidae; genus Pyxicephalus; species Pyxicephalus adspersus. The sequence continues at coordinate 12,797,504 of NC_092860.1, read as the reverse complement.
GGAGGCGAGTGTATGAGCGCACTCGACTCTGGACCGCGGGAAACCACGCTCGCTGGTCGCGCGTACTTCCGCGCTTCCAGCGAGCGCGGATTTCATTGATGAATCAGGGCCTCCGTCTCAGCTGTGTTTAGTAAAAGATTTCTTCTGCAAGTCATGGAACACCCCCCCCCCCATCAAGCCTCTGTCCTGCACATAAATGAGCAGGGAAGCCCCGTTGGTTCGCATCTAGGAGTCGTCAATATGCCGGATGTCCCTAACTCCGGGACTAGCTCTATGGGAGATCAATGTCACTGCAAACATAGTTACATTGTTAGGCTGAAAAAAGACATAGGTCCATAAAGTTCAACCATTAGAGAAATAAATATATGAATGTTAGTGATCATTTCCAGCATCATTAGAAAGAATTGAGCACCATTTGTTTTATGGGGGTGCGTTCTGCTGCATTGTTCGCCATAGAAATTGGTTGACAGCAATCGTTACCTGTTGGTTCTTCAGAGGTTATTGATGGTCATTGGGGGGTTTGCTGTACAGAGACGATCATGAGACAATCATAGAGATCATCATGAGACGTGCATTGTACATTCTACCAGTGATCCCTCCCTACCAGCATTCCCAGTGATCCATCTGGAAGTTCTGGGTGGTCCCACGCATTGGATGTGTTCCAGAACCAATGAAATTCCATGACAGGTGAGGGAGATGCATTATTCTAATTTGGCCAGTGAAGATGGTTCACTTTCCCAAAACACAGGAAATAACCAGGATATGTTGGAGCTGCTGTGAGTTTAATTCCACTTTAAATATGCAGAAATTACTCACTTTTGGTTGCACTGACCCCCTGAACACTTTGCTTTGTCCTACATGGCCTAACCAAAACCCTGAAACTGTATCTTTACCAGGGGTGGGCATAGAGATGTGCTAAGTGTGAAAGGTCCCTGGACCCTCCTCAGCCATTAAGACCATAGTGTTGGCTATATCCTCCTCTGATCTTACAACCCCAACATGCTGGGCTCATTTATATCTATGTGGTGCATTCATGTGCGTTGCATTAAGGCAGACCATTGAAAATTTAAGGAGCTGCCAACGTACCCCAACCCCAAATCACAAGACACTTTCTTTTGAATGCACATACTAGAGCTTATTGCCATGTGTAATGACGCACAGTGTAGACACATTGAGTCTGATTTAATAAAGCTTTACAAGACTGGAGAAGATAGACATCATGGGAGAACCGTCGAGATCCAGAAAACCTGGAATATATTTCTTATTACTCCTGGTCAGATCCGTTTGCTGGATCACCCCGATTCTCCCATGATAGTCTACCCTCGCCAGTCTTAAAGAGCTTTATTAAATCCGACCCATTGCCTTAGTATGAGGGGGTACCAATCAAAATAACATCATCCAGGTGATGCCATATATGACAGTAACATACACAATACCATATAACACAAAGATCTAAATTGGGCCTCAATAAAACTCCAAATCCTAAACCTGTAAGGGATGACTGACACTTTCCCATTTTTCTATAATAAAATTCTTATGGTTAAGCTGCAGAAATCATATTCTTTCCTGTGTGTCTATGTGCTGCAGTCTAGTATGTTGTGAGGAAAAAAACCGTGACCCACTCACACTTTTCTCTATTTAATGCATTTTGAGGCCCGTCAACCCATGAACACAGACTAGTCATTGCTTTAAATGATACCAGTTGTTATCGCACAGTAGGTTTTCCATTGATACGTAAATTACAATGGCAGCACATGAAAATGCACAACTGTTGATGACATAAAAATGCACTCTGTAGTGTGAATCTAGACTTGCAATGCTTAAAATGGAATCTTGGGTGCTATGCATCTAGGATCAGCAAACCACATGACAGGTTAAAACATTTCCCTTGTGTTTGCAGTTCTTTCTCTAAAGATAAAAAAGCAAGTTCATGGCTAGGAGCAACATTTCACGTCCAAGAACTGTGCTGACACAGTCTACCACAAAGGTGTACACAAAATTATTCCCAGACATTCCCATTTGGTTAAATTGGAGCGGTTAGGAGCACAGTGTAGGAAGTTACCAGTGGATTTCCTGATATATCTGTTTTAGCCTCTGGTACTTTTCTATTGTTCAATCCTAACCAATTTATATATTCTAGTAAATTACTGAAAGTTTGTGCTGGTATTCTATGTACAAATCAATATTCTGACATTCAGCAAACTCCGATGAAGAATCTTCAGGTCCGTGTGATTTATTTATAAATGGCAGTGATTGATTCTCTTGAATTGTTAAGTTGAGGTGCATAAATACACAAGGCATGTTTTATATGTCTACCAGTGATGTGCACATTAACTAGTATGGGGCAGGTACATGCATTTCTGCAACATGTGGCTTCCATTTCTTCTTAGAATCAAATTCAAGCTTCTGTTCTTTATCTGCAAAAAATCTCTCTACGGTT
>NC_092860.1:12785216-12794407 GCF_032062135.1 Pyxicephalus adspersus | reverse complement strand
GTTGTCAGCTTGCCATGCTTGGTTGTTTATGTGGCTGCTGGGCACAGATCTGAAGCTCAATGACTAGAGAAGGCATCTTGCTTGGCAGGCTAACAATGATGTCATAGCTATTTTTGTATGTACAAGTATCCTAGCTGCATGCATGGCAAAGGGTAATATTTTGTAAATGGATTTGTAAGGCTAGGTACATACATGCAATGGTTCTTGCCCAATAATCGGCTCAGGCCAAATATCAGACGAGAATCTTGCTTTGATCACTGAGGCAGTAATATCCTCAGGAACATACACATTTTTTTTCATTCTTTTATGGATTTTTGTTACTCACCCAGTCAAGTGAAAAGATTACTAATGTGACATTAAAGCGTACCTAAACTCAGAATTTTCACTTTACATAAAAGGGTAGACAACCCTTTTATGTAAGGTAAAAATTTTGTGTTTTTTTTTTTTTTCAGTGCAACACCCTATTGAAATTAAATGAATGGGAGAGCAAAGCCTCCCAGAATACCTACGTCATGCATCCCAAGAGGCTCTTGGGCAATGCAAATTTTTCCCTTTGCACAAAAAGGCTCCTTCTGTGCATGCCCGGGCATGCGTAGAAGGAGCCTTTTTGTGCAAAAGGAGAAATTTGCTGATCACAAGCATGCGCAGTAAAATCAGCAAATTTTTTTTCCCATCCTACGTCACCCAACCCAGGCGCGAGAGATCAGGTGACGTAGGATGGGAAAAAAAATTGCTGATTTTACAGGAAGAAGGAGAGAAGATGGTGGCGCCCGGAGTGCCGGCTACGGGACAGACGCCCGGACGACGTGGGACCTGATGCAGGACACCCCCAGAATAATCAGCTCAGGGCTGATATTGGACGAGAATTTTGTGTGTGTGTACAGCGCTCGTCGTCTGTAGTTCTGGTGGATCCACGGACGACGAACAACAATCGTAATGAAAGTGAAGGGGGGAGAACACAGTGGGGAGCTGCTCCATCGTTTCCCTCCCTCTCCATAGATCAGAATGGCGCTGTATGTACAGCACTTGTTCATGCATTGTGCAGACTTTTGTCATTGGAATCGATCGTGTATACCCAGCCTATCTATGCCCTGTTTGCACTGGGTGGAGAGGCATCTTGGTAGAGGCAGGACTTTGCTTCCTCAGTGTCAGAGTCTCCCAATTAGCAGCACAATTGTGTGGCATCACCTAATCTTACAAATCTGGTGAGCCTGGCATTTCTTAGCTCATTGGTCAGTTTTGACCACCCTGTTGAGCGAATGTCAGGCTATTCAGCGGCCCTTTCTCTGAAAATCTGTTTTCAAAAATATGAGCTTGAGATTTTCTGTGGCAAGCAAGAGTGGAGAAGGATTTTATTATCATTATTCATCCTCTCAAATGTGGTCCTCTCCTATCTGCAACAGATTTTTGTTACAGGATAAACCAGGTTAGACGCAGTAAAGGCAGGTAATGTAAAAGAGGTTGACTTTTACTTAGAGGTGTTGTTTTGGGTCCACAATTGTGTGTGTTTGTAGGATCTAATAAAATAACCTTCCCTGTCTGAATGTCCTACACCCAGTGCTAAAATCCCATCCTGCTACCTAGCCCTAACCAATTTCTTCCTGTTGTCTAATCATAACCTCCCTTCATTCCCTATTTAATGTACAGCACTGCGTAATATGTTGGTGCTATATAAATCCTGTTTATTATTAATAATATTAACAATAATAATAATATTAATAATAATTATAATAGTGCTAACCCTTCCCCACTTCCAAACCCTAGCATAGCCAAAATCTACACTATCTAAGCATCATCCAACCTAAAGCTAACCCTGCAGGTAATTGCCTAAACACCCATGTTGGACAGTTTGGCAGGTAGGCTTTTTTAATGCAAAACTGTGTTTGGCTATGACCCCTCTAAGGACAAAGCCTACATTGTCTGGAAGTAGCAGTTGTTTTTGACATACACTGTATTAATTGTATGCTACTAGTTAAATATTGGCTAGACAGCATACAAAGTGTAACTAACAACTGCCGAGTTAGCTTTATTAAATGCTGAAAGCCACCAACCTCAGCTTAGCTAAGCAATGACCTGGCCAGCAGTCACCTTATTGGTATTTCACTAGCCACAGTCCCAAAGGAACAATTCTACAAATTGACTCTATGTAGTGGATTATACTAAGAGCTTAGATGTTTAAAGGTTATTGATTTAAAATGTGGCCATAGGAGCTTGCAAATACAGCTGCCTGTCTCTGTTGCATTTATATCTGCATGTTGCAGCAAAAAGCATCTGCCTTGACGTTTAGGTGTGAGTTTTAAAGTGGACTTCTTCTGAGAGGCAATGAAAGCTGCCATCGTTGAACTCATACTAAAGAACGCTAATAGACCGGATGAAAAGTTGATCTTTCATCCGTGCAATGCAGGAAGGAAGGTGTTATTCCAGATTTTTAATATTATTATATTAATAAACAGGATTTATATAGCACCAACATATTATGCAGTGCTGTACATTATATAGGGGTTGCAAATGACAGAGAGATACAGATGCTGACACAGGAGGAGGAGAGGACCCTGCCCCCGAAGAGCTTACAATCTAGGAGGTGGGGGAAGTAACACACAATAGGAGGGCAGGTATGTAGTGGTGGGAAGTGGTGAGGGTTTCAAAAGACAGAAGAAGACAGGTAGGGTAGCTTTTCATGTGATTGTCTACCATTTTCTGTGGATAGTAGCACCCAATGAACATTGTGCTTCCTGGCCCACATCAATCTGGGTTCTTAAAGTTAAGCAGTTTGAGCCACACAAGTCCTTTTGTGTTGCTTATGTTCCTTCTATGCTTACAAAATGACCTTTGCATAGGTCCCATCAAGGCCGAAATGCCAGAACCCATTCCAGCAGAGGATAAGGAAGACTGGCAGGTACATCTGCTTGTCCACAGCCAGTGTCAACCTATCAACATGAATCAGGCTTGGATCTCTAATGACTTTACACCCCCTTTGGCAGATTACACAGCTTAGTGGCAGCACGATTTTTAAACCTTGTCTATCACAAAACAAATGTTCAAATTAAAAGCACAAGCTGTGTACTCTACCTGATGATGGTGCTGCCACAGCTTCTGCTGCTGTCATTGCTTCCTCTACTGTATATTCCTCTAACTACATCATATCTACATTCTGCAATAATTTTGATTACTAATTACAGGTGCTAAACTGGCCAGCAATCTCTAAATTCATAGAGTAGCTTCCTTCTCCAAAAAGTTAAACCTGAAGTGTTAAAACAATGTTTTTTAAGGAAAATACCTACAAGGGCATTCTGCCTCTGCAGTGTGTTGTGCTAGGGAAGCTAATGCAAATGAATACGTTGGCAAAGCACCAAAATATCCAAATTGCTCATTTTGGCAGAGCACCATGGTGGTGCTTTACTGTGCTACACTGCTGCTCATGTGCATTGCTTTAAAAATGAATAGCACCAAAATGGACTAGTAAAATCCACAATAATATGCACTGAAGACTGCATTGGAAAGGTGTGAGATGTGCTGCCATCTGATATGTGTGGCTAACGTTTGTTTAAAGGATACCAATTAAATGAAAACATTGTCCCTGTAATCCTCTAACCGGATACAGGAAGCAAATGGCTGTATTCCAAAAGCCATGCATTACTCACTCCTGTGTGCATTATAATGCTTCTTGTCATCTCAAGGCTGCCCTAATATTTATTACCCTGAGCCATTAACAAAATGAAAAGCTTCCTAAAATAGAACTCTCTATTGATTTTCTTTTTAATCAGATCTAATGCTCTGACTCATTATGTGCTTTAATACAGCTGCATAGTTCTTTATCATTTCATATGGATAGTCAGTGGAGTTTGGCAGTTGCTGGGAAGAAGAGACATACAAAATGATTGATATTTTATTATAAAGTGTTGTTTCACCCAGAACTGATCTGTGTTTTGGGGAAAGCTGGAGAGTTCAAACACTTAAATATTGTGTATATTTCTTGGTGAGTTTATTAGTGAGATCTCTTTGCTGAAATCCTGGATCTGCACCCCGGATGGGTCCATTGTGTGCCCAATCTGCCTGCGGAATGTATTTGTTTTATAATATAAGGAATATAACAAGAGAAGATGGGACACAAAAGGGTGGCTGGGAAACACCTAAAACATTTGGGTGAATGGTTACTTTAAATAAGTCGCAGTCATTGGGATACATGCATCTAAGAAAGTATTATATTTAGTGTTATTGCCCCGCATTATGTTCCATCACCACTAAGATGGGAAGAGAAATGGGGCTGGATTTGTACTTCTTTCCCCCTTAGGCTATATAGCTTGTGCTAATATGGGAGGTAGTTATGATAGTAGAGGGTCACTACTGGGAACTTTGATGGATGTGGGCAAAACATGGTAATATTACAGCCAAGATAGCAGTATAAATGCCACTTCTATTGGCCATGTCACCCTAGGCAGTGGCTTTTTGAGAAATCTGGCTCTGACAAGAAATTATGTCATTCACAGGATTACTAGGTGATTGAAAATAGAGGGGAAAAAAAGCCTAAATGCCATTTCAATACCGGCAGTGGGCCACAGCTAACTAAACTGCAGTCCCTGCTGCTCTTATTAAGTGGATGGGAGTGTTTGGAAACCATGTTGTGCACGTGGCTGTGGTGGAACGCAGCAGGTTACTGAAAGCAACAGATTGTTTTTTGGCTGTGTGGTTGCAGTTGCAGAAGATTAGTGTCGCAGCCATCTGCACTTGTGCACCCCAGAGCGGAAAACAACAACAGCAGATTGCCGTGCAACTGGGAGCAGCCATTAAAGCAGTTTTCCACCACCACTGGTATGAAAGGGTCCTAAGAAAACAAACACAACCATTGCATCTAAGGACTAGTAAGCTGCAAAATATTTTACATTTTTGTAGCTGGCATCTTGCATAAGTAATGTAAATGTCTAATTTTAGTAAGACCCCAAATCAAGTGTTATTAGTGACTTTGGCACTTTGTATTACATGAACTAAAGTTGAACTGTGAACCTGGCAATAAGTTCAGTTTAAAATGATTGTACTTAAGTGTCTGCTGCCACCTTGTGGTGAATTAGCATGAATTACTTTTTAATTTAAAGATATTTTGAAGCTTAATATTATTATTATTAGTAGTAGTATTAGTAGTAGTAGTAAACAGGATTTATATAGCACCATTATAATAATGTTTGTTTTGTTTTTAACCATTAAAATAAGCTTGTCAAAAGAAAAATATAGGGTTACTACTGCTGAAAATGCCTGGTAGTTGTGCAGAAGACAGTTGTTTCTCTTTTTTGGTGCTGTTTACTGTGGTTTTATTCAATGTTTTTATATCTTACAGTTTATTAAAACCCAAATTTTCCGTATAAAACTGCATTTTTTACGGAACACCATCCATTTACTTGTGAAATATAAAGAATTTCAATTTTCAAGGGTTTCCTAAATGGCAAAACCTATGGTACACAAACATGTCAAAATATGCTGGCTCTAAATAAATGCCTTTATAGGTTATCGGTGTGAAAGATGACCCTCAAATTTTTCCTCCCACTCAGCAATGCGTGGTGAATGATTTGTATTTGTACCCGATGTGCATGTTTGTGTTTCTATGTGTACATCTGGCGTGACTTTTTCCCTTTAATTTTTAATTACCTTTTTAATATTTTACCTTTTAAGATTATTGTATTTACAAAGGGACTGAAAGGCCCCATATGTGGTAGATATTGTAGGTGGCAAGGTCTTTTAGCCACTGACTGTGCTTGATCAGCTTCTACTCTTGTCACAGCCAACAATTGACATATAATGTATATATAATTTTCCTTTCTTTTTCTTTTCTTCCCTGCCATGAACAATGCATTTCAAAGGAAATAGGCCATTGGATTTGCTAGCACAACCGCTTCTCTCCTTTCAGGTCATAGCTCTTCTCTTCTTCTAGGAGAGTCTAATTATGGTCTGTGCTGCCCCAGCTCCCTCTCACTTTTCTACAAAACCTTTCTGTGGATTTGGAAGCTGTGGTTTCATGCAGGCAGGGAGGCTCTGGCTGTTATCAGATTGATGGATGAAATAATCAATCATTGTAGCAGTGCTTGATCAGCTTATCAGAAAGATCCTGCACATTTCTTGTGCTCTGTGTAGTGATATCTGTGTTATAACTGGCAGGGGACTTTTCCTACTTTCAGATGTTGTCTTTGGGTGTTATTCTAAATCCTTTTTCAGTTTCACAGTTTGTACTTCTATAAATGGAAATTCTGATTCCAGATTTGGGTGCCTGGATTTAAAGCACAGTTTCTGCTACTATTTTCAAGTACATCTGTACGTGTATATTGTGTTCAGTAACCATATCCACATCTTGTGATTGAGGAGTTGTATTGTGTTGAAGTGTTTTAAAAAGCTATTTTGGTCACCGTTGTTCATTTCACCCCCCAAAAAAATTCAATTACGTCTATAAGTGTATATCCAGTACCTAGCAAGTAAGAAAGTTTGCATACTTGTGAACATTTAATTCTAAATTTGGGTGATGTGTTTAAAAAGGCAATTTAGGTCACCAGTGTTCACCCCAAACAATCTGAAATCTATCTGTATGTGTTCTTCTTATTTCCAGTATCCCTGTGTACATGTGTGAACAGGAAATAATATTCACATATGGGCAATGTATAAAAAAAAAAAAGCAGTTTTTGCCACCGATGTTCATTTATTTAAAGAAAAAAATGACACCTGTCCATGTGCTCTTAAAGCTCCAGTTTTGGGGCATTTGTGTATTGGGAATTTAAGTTCTGACGTATTTAACCCCAAAATATTAACATCTTTATTTTTATACATTTATGCTCTGTTGTAGACATAGACATGACAGTATGCTGCAGTTAGTCAGTGACTTCTGGCTGTGGGTGCTAACTCTTTCTAGGTCTGGCCATTGAGGTTTGAAAAAAACATAATAACCTCGTTGTTAGAGGCTTCGCTATGGGTGGCAGAGGTACCAGATGCATACTCACTGCCAGGGGCAAAGGCTCTTCACATGTATCCTAAAAGTCCTTCCTTTGAGTGATGAGTGTGACCATTTCTTAGCTATAATAAGTGCTGCAATCTATGCTGTGTAGCATGATTTGTAGCTGTAAACGGGCCTATATTGTCTCATTTATAAACCAAACTGCAGTGCAAAGATGTAAAGCAGCAGAAAAATAAAAAAAAAATGGACAACCTGATGGCCTGATGTCAGCAGAGGGATTTAGTAGCAGAAATGTGGCTTTGACCCTGTGGCTGTGTTGGTGGTACACTGGCACATAGGTCTGCCTATTCCTTGATCCTAAACAAAAGTTTCTGTTGGGCTTTATCCTCCATTTGGGGATGAGAGGGTTGTGTGCGAATGCGGTCAGGTGATGGCCTAATGGTTTGTTGAATGTGCATAGTGTGGGGAAGGTTATGCTGGGGGATGTGGATGCTTCTGATACGGAGCACAGCAAGCATGTAGCCAGTGATGGAACACACTTTTGTCATGTGTCAATAAAAGATAGTAAGAAAGACAGTTTTTTTCACCTTACCTGTCTTCCACAGGCTTTCCTACAATTGCATGAAAGCTTGCATGAACTCGCTTCAGGCCAATAACATGAACACTCCTCTAAAGCCACATGTATTTGCCACTCAGTTGGTCACAAGGCACTCCTGACATTGTTTCATAAAATGCAGAACCAGCAGTCCTGCATTGTAAGTGAGACAAAAGGGCTTCTTGCTTTCCAAAGTGTTGGAGAAAAGGAAGTGTAGGTTTTTTGGAGGTACAGGGATTAATAATATTAAGGATACGGTATAAGGATAAGAATTATTATCCAAAATTGCACTTGAGGTAGAGCTTCCTTTGCACTGCAAGGGTATCTTTAGATTTTACCCAGAATTCAGCTTTAAGACAGCAATAGAAGCTCCTGTCTTTGGGTATTGATCACTGCAGCACCTAAACATGACCACTAGGTGTCACCCCTACATCAGTGTAAAAAAGACTGAGCAGCCTTTTAGCTCCCAACTATGTTTGAGAATAACAAAAGCAGCAGGAAAACAATCTGCAACCAGAAATTCTGCATACATGGATCTGCTTACAGCAACACAAGGCTCCAGTAAAGTTTAGATCGGGGATAATGATTTAGATTTGATAGAAGAGATTCCAAGAAACCCGGGTACTCCGGGTTTCCTCCCACATTCCAAAAAGCATGCAGTTAGGTTAATTGGTTTCCCCCCAAAATTGACCTTAGACTGTATAAAAGACATATGGTACGGACATTAGATTGTGAGCTCCTTTGAGGGACAGCTAGTGACATGACTATGGACTTTGTTAAGCGCTGCATAATATGTTGGCGCTATATAAATACTGTGTATTAATAATAATAACAACCCTGTTGCTAAAATGAAATCTTACTATTGCTGTTGCTTGAACATGCCTCTGTTCTGTTTGAGGGCTATTCTGCTGAACAAAGGCCAATGTTAGGTTTCATAACTGCTGGTTTGGCAAGGTAAATATGTGTGGGGCCTTTAAATGTACACTGTGGGAGGGCTCTGCCACTGTGTACATTAACAACAGGCTTACAAGCCACCTGTAAGAAATGTATGTAGCAGCTTGCAAGCTTGTTGCTATGGTATACAGAGGGCAGGGTACTCATGTATGTGAACGAAAAGTAAAAAAAAAAAAAAAATCAAGTTAAAGTGTGAGGAGCAGGGGAAGAGGGTTTGCTTGAACCAGCCAAGGATGCAAGTCATACCTACAACCTTTACATACAACCTTTTAGATTGAAAAAAAAAAAACCTAAATCAGATGCCTTCTTGCCAAAAAAAAGTAAGCAGGGGGGAGTTTAGTTCCCCTTAAAAGTTGCAGGATTTCAATCGTGTTAAAGCATTTGAGATTTTAGTGACCGTAATAATAAAAAAATGGTCATTGTTTATTAGCTTGCAAGACGTGTACAATCTATTTGTTCCATAATCTAATATATATGATGTGTGCAGTATCTCTTTCTCATCATGTATTTGATTGGATTACAGTAATGCTCCAGGGGTCATGAGTAGTGTGCGCAGATTCTGCAGGACATTGATAGCATACATGTCTGTTTCTAGAGAAGCTTCCCTTCCCATAATGTTCTGATTATGGTAAATTAGGGCATGTTGTACATTTATATACCAGGCATTTATAAAGATGCGTACATAGATACAACAAATTTCAGCTCCGATGGCAG
>NC_092860.1:12774446-12783808 GCF_032062135.1 Pyxicephalus adspersus | reverse complement strand
TTGTGATTAACTAACAGTGAGGATTTTATACAGTAACTAACACCATGCTGCCTAATAATATGTTGAGACAAACATCTGTCCTAATTGCATTAAATAAAATAATGTACCTGTTCCGACTTACATACAAATTCAATTTAAGAACATACCTATCTCGTATGTAACCCGGGGACTTCCTGTATTCTTATCTGTATTTGGAAGTACATAATGTGAATCATAAGCTTTTAGATAGATCAGGTTGCTTTGCTCTGCTTTGATGTTGGCGCTTACATTGACTTGAACCATTTCAGACCAGGTCAAAACCAACAAAACCCATGTATCCTAAATTATGTAGAAAAAAAAAAGTAGAATACATCATATGTCATGATACATTGATATATGAGCCTTTATGGTTGGCAACCGGCTGTGGAATAAGGTTTGATTTTGCACAAGTATCAAAATGATGTGTCCGGTAGATGTTTCCTACCAAGTAGTCCTCAAGTTGTCAACTAAATGGCAGTACAAAATTTACATTTTGGCAGGACAGGTTTGGCTGCAACTGGCCACAGATTTGCATAGCTGTCTGTAGTGTAACCCTATTAAGCCTTTATAATCCAGGTGGATACAAGCCAAAGACACAAGAAAGATAAAATCTGTCTATAATCTCTAAAATGCTGACAATACTTTCATAAAACCCAATCAGATAGCTATACCTAGAATTGTACGACTGCAGCACACACGTTACAGTCTGCCTGGATCCAAAAAACCAACTTGTTGATCTGCCCTATTTCATGCATGGACCTTATATAACCCCACAAACTGAGACTGCTTCAAATTAAACACAATTGATTATCAAACTGGAATGGAATGTTTGATAAGTGCAGTCATAGAATTTGGATTCCATATGTGTAGCCCGGCTTTAGGCCTGTTTGTCCTAGGTACAGAATAATTATACCGAACAGAAATGAGAAAGAATATTTAATTAAATGTACAAGTCTATACACTGTGGATCTTGAAGGTAGTGCTGATTGCAGTAAGTAGATAGGATTACTGGTAATAAGCTTATCTACAATGAGATAATGTACTGGGTTTGTATACAGGGAGGACAGTTTGTATACTTGTCATATTGTTTTGTTAACCATAGTAAAATGGGAGCTTCAGAAGCCTTAAATTATTAATTAGGTTAAATAAATGATTAAAGTTTAATTAAGCCCTCCCAATAATACACACAAATGTGCATTTTTTACTTCAGCCCGGGGAGCTGTTAAGAGGAAGCGCAGTCCCCTCAAGCTACAAAAGGCCTGTTCAGGTTCTAAAAAACAGGAGTTATGTAAAAAAAAATGATTACAGTGTGTTCATACAATACACTTTTTTATTCTGTCATGTAGCTAAATACAAGCATGGTTAGTTTTGACGGAAGCTTGCATAGAAGTTGCATATTGGTTTCATATTAATAGATCCATGTCTAAGTCCTAAGTCCTGCTCAGCTGTCCTACTATTGGTGTTACCTGACAGTAAGGATGGTCATTAAAAAAAAGACCTAATCCTTACCTGTTCTTAACAAAATAAAAATACAAAAAACATTTGGCTGGAGTTGGGTTTTACCTCTTAATCAAACACCTGAAACCCAACTGGGTGCTCCATGGCCCCTCCTTCCTTTAGTTTGTTTTCGTTCTCTTTACTTTATTATCTTTTGGCTAGTCACATGATGTGCTGGGTGCTTTTCTTTCGGGGCTTCTACAAGTGGTGAATGGCCCTCAATCATGAAGCTGTAACAATCATGCACTCTGACTGTCCTCAGTCTTTCAGGTGTTATTATGCTGAATGTTATTTAATCCTGCTTTCTGTGTGCAGAACACACTTATTGGATCCACAAGTAATATATTTTTTTTTTAACTGCCGGGAAAAATACCCCAATATTTTACATTCAAAACATAACCTATCATTAAAATTCAATCCATAACTAATGCCTAAATTGACCTCAGTCCCTGACCCTAACAATAACCTAACTCATTCTTTAATGTAACTGAACTCCTATCAAAAATGTTACCCCTCTTCTTTATTCATAACCTTATCTTGCACCCGGAACTGATAGCTAAATGATACCGATGGAGAGCTTTTAGCAACCAAGACTAATAACCTGTTCCGATGGCTACAAACCATTTTTCAGTCACTGATAATAATTGATAATACATTTTGCACTCCCTACAGTGCAGGGGTGCTGCAGGATTTAATTACAATGTTATTCAGCAACCAGGGCATCCTCTGCATAACTGTCTCTAGCTTTTTAGAGATCAATATTTGCAAGGAATACCTTCAATTTTGCCTTTTGCAGTGGCCTTCATATAATTAACTATTTGCAGACCTTGGCGTACGAGAAACACCTGAAACAAGGCTCCTTAAGAACATAAGGGAAAAGCTCAATCTTCTCCTTCTCCCTCTCATTTATATTGTATAGACTTGGAAATAGTTCAAACCCCTGGTAGCTCTTTTTTGTCTTTTTGTAACCAACTTTGTCTTGTTATGGAGATTTAAGTAGTAATTCCCAATCAATGTTAATGATATATTGATCAGGAATTGTTGTTTTTGTTCTCAGTCTTCTCCTTGGAAGAAATCCCCATTGTATATCCCCTTATCTGATTAGTTGCTATGGATACACTGCACCAATTCCATTTTCTCTTTACCTTGTATATTTTGTAGTCCTGCAACCAGTAATGAAATCGTTATTATATTATTCTTTATATTTACATTGTTTACATATTCATTCTATACCTCACTTCCTTTTTCAGTAACATCTATTTCCTTTGTGTTTAGTAAGGTGTACCTATATCCGTCACTGTGGTAAGATTTATTACATCTCTTAGCGCAGAACTTGGCCGATATTAACCCGAATGAATTTATAAGTAGAGAGCATCTCTCATGGAGAGTATACTGTAATACAAAACAATTCTCCTCTCCTCCCTCCACCTTTCTATAGTCTGCTGCTGTGATATATGGCTGCTGTCTGCTGTCTCCATGGCAACTACTTCATCTGTTTCCATAGTAACAGGAGATGTCTCCGGGTAGTGAAGTGAGCTTTAGTGTTGGTATCATGCTGTAACATCAACCTGGCAACTTGTATCACCCCAATAATAAAACAAACTGGGAATCAATATAGCTTGCATCATGTGTTGGTATAGAAGAAAACAATATATAGAGTAACAAATACTGGATGTTGACCTTGCTCATGTTTACATTCAGTTGTAAATGGCTTTTCATGATCATTAAAAGGGTTTATTTTTCATTTTTCAGTGCTATATGTGCTAAAGAACCAGACTTATTTTTCCTGAGGTTGCAAATGCTGTGGTGCAGCAGAGAAAGCCAAACCTTACTGCGAAAAGTTTGCATGCTGTTTCGGTGCAACCAACATCAATAGATCCCGTTTGTATCCCATGTCACAATCTGCTGCATGCATGCAAAAAAAAAAAAAAAAGGGTCCCATCCGCTCCTATTCACTTGAATGGGAGAGATTGGGACTGTGATGAGCTGCAGGTCTTTTTTAACCAATTTCATTGTATTCCCACTTCTCTTCTTTTATCACTTCTCTCTGTTGGTCATCATTAAGTTGTTGTCATACATAGACTTGGTCAGGCCTAATCAATAATCCAAGCTGGGAGCCATCATTCAGATCCGGCTAAATAGAAGTTACAAAAAGGATTCTGATTGGTTACTAATAGAAACCCACTTTATAATGGGCGCTTTGAATTTCATTATTTAATAGTGCTGGAACACTTTCAAACAACAAGATGTAAATAGTGTAAAGCCAAGTATTTATTTCACAATGCAGAAAATGAAAAGGTTTATTCTGTGAATATAGAATTTATTCTTTATTGCTTCTGGACTAACAATGCACCCAGAATTGCTGGTTTGCAGCACAGATGGAGTGTAATATTCTAGAAC
Source organism: Pyxicephalus adspersus (assembly GCF_032062135.1). NCBI lineage: Eukaryota > Metazoa > Chordata > Amphibia > Anura > Pyxicephalidae > Pyxicephalus > Pyxicephalus adspersus. The sequence continues at coordinate 12,779,893 of NC_092860.1, read as the reverse complement.
TATTTATTCCAAACTGCACACAGCTGTTTCATTCTAGTTGGCCGTCATCCGCACTTGAGAACTATGAAGTCCTTGGAATAGGGGCCTGCTAACCAACATGACCGTGTAGGATCGTGGCCGCCAACCAGTGGTCTGTGGGGGTCCACAGTAAATTGTGGACATTATTTGCAATTTTTATGTTTTATTAAAAATAAAACAAAAATGATATTCCAATAAATTCTTATATTCTGAATGACAAATTTCACCTGTATATTGCACTAAATTCAAGTTAAATTTCAATGGTAACCTTTTTGCGCAGGTTAACAATAATAATAACAACAATATTCTTCTATGAAAATCCAACCATTCAAGTCCATGCCTTGGAGTAGCAAGGAAAAGTACAGCTGAGGGGGAGTGCTGGAAATGCCAGACGTGGCCAATGCAGAGCCGCTGGAACTCCCTCTTCATTGAAAAAGAGTCGCTAATAAATATCCTGGCATTATTTGCCTTTATAAAACAGTCTAATGTGGGGCCACACATAGGCAGAGAGCCCGCTAGTCTATAGATGCGAGTGATGCTGGGAATTGTAGTTACGGCACTATTTCAATGAAGCGGCGGGCCAGCTGCAGTTCATACGGTATTTAGGATTCCTTTGGGGGCCAAAAAAAGGACGTTCGGGGGCCAGAGTTTGACACCCCTGCTCTAAAGTAAGGGAACTCCTTCTGTAGACTGTTGTCACTGGAACAAGTGTCTCCATTGGAAGATTTTCCCTTTATCCTTGTTTAGATTTTCCCTCACCTTCAGTGCTGGTGACAATGGTGGATAGTAGAGATGGCTACCTTGGTGCCTTTAGCTGTAAAGGGAGAAAAAGAGGTGAGCCTGGAATATTAAACATGAAGGCCCAGGACAAATACAGAGGGTGAATCTCGTTAGCAAGGAAATGTAAAAAAAATAAAAAAACCTGACGATGGTCTATACTTTACCCAAACAAATATTGACTTTCGATACGGGCCAACAATGTCCTCCACTAAACCAATGTGTAAGTGTGTTACCTCACCATTATTTTTCTGGTAAAGGGATGTTGCCTGGTAAGTCTCTGAAATTGCTGGTGCATGGCAATGTGATACACACATTCTGTGCAAGAATACATCAAATATATTCAGTCATCATCCAAGTTCATTGAATCAAAGGATAACAATGACAATAAGGCAACAAGCATTTGTAGAAGATTAGCCCTTCTGGAGGTGATCTCCAATGACAAGGCTTCATGAAGAACTGTCATCATTGTCAAACCACTAATAAAATATAAAACTTTCTCATTTTACAGTATGTCTGTGAAAGTTTTATCACTGGTTGCTTTGAGGCACAGACAGATTTCCAACCAATGCAACCTGCTGATTGCTTCTTCATTGCTCAGCAGCGTACTGATGAATTGCCCCTCTGCTCACTTCTCCTGTGCCCATGTGTTATTTATTAACACATGTGCAGAGCAGAAAAATTGGATTGGCTTTTAGTTGTCCCATTCTATAGATTTGGGGCATGTTTCTTGTAAATCCAACTGTGGTATATAGAAGCGGGGCAATACCAAAATTGAATATTTATGGAATTTATATCAAAATGCATATATGCAGTAAAAGAGCTATATATATATATATATATATATATATATATATATATATATATATATATATATTTTAAAGCGGATTATTCAGTGATAGTTTTCTTCAAAGTCCATCTCTAATACTAAACCCCAGGTAAACATATTAGAAATATAAAAATATACTGAATGCAAATTGTGTGTTGTAAACGTGTTCAGCCATGCTAGTAATCTAGATCCCTGCAGACTGCAATGCAATGACGGCATGCAGTTTGCTCTAGTGCAGGCCCCAGCCTGTGACTGGAGATTTAAAGAACAGCAGCAGAATGATGAGGTTATCCCTGTTCTCCCCTTTCTAGTAAGCTTGTTCATAGTGTTAGAGAGACGACACTGCAGTGTAATACATTGGCGTCTTTCTCTTTTCAATGGGTTAATCGTGCCATGGTTAAAGTAGGTTGATGTCTAAACCCATTCAGACTCCTTTACTTGGTATAATGTGTAATAATATCTACTGCATACTTAAGGTTTTCTAGGTAAAAATATAATTTACTCTTGCACTAGACCCTTCTACCTTTAAAGATAGTCCATAAAGTATTAATTATGTCTTGGGGTAGATAGTGTGGGACAAATGCAATATTCCTCGTTCCTGGCATTATCCTCCTCTTCATTACACCGGTACTTGTAGCCTCTTCATAAACCTTGCTGCCCATCTGACCGCTGCCCCCATCCTCTTCAATGCAGATTCATGCCAATGCCGTACCCACAATCCAGAGGGCCCAGCAGTGCAGGAGAAGGCCTCTGGCTAGAGGAGTGATGGATAAGGTGCATCCTAACCTTTCTAACAAAGGGAGCATTTACCCCTACAGTGGTAAATAGTTTTATTTTAGCTTTAAGTATATATATTTATCTGCCTGGAGGTTAGATTTAAAATCTGAATGTGAGAGAACCATGTTTGCCAGCTATCACAGCCAGCCTGTTGTCTGCATTCGGCAAGGTGACATTATCCGATAGCCATCTCCTAGCCCTGCCTGGCTGATTTATAATCAGTAGCTGGATCTGTTTTATATGCGACGGAGCAGGAGATTCTGTCTATAGAGCACAGTTTGGGCAGCCTTGGCGTATAAGTAGCTGAGCGGAGGCATTAGATGTTGGCCGGGGGTCATGGACAGGGTGTCCCTTTAATTCTGTGGATAAACAGCAGCTGTCAGGATTAGCAGTACAATCTCACACCCTGACACATGTGGGAATCGGATCCAGAGGTCTGCACTGCAGGGGACTTTCCAGTACCAGATGGGATAATTCAGGGGAAACCATATCACACAGCCAGGCTTATTGAAAAGGGCAAGAAATATATATATTTTTAATGAAAGGAGATTGGTGGCTGGCTAATATGGCTTAAATTAGCTATTTATACCTTTCTGTAACTCTGCACCCAAAAATTATATTTTAGTTACAAATATTCCGGCGGGCTGTACCGGCCCATGGCTTTCTTTTCAATATTTCTTGGACACTCCAATGAGATCTTCCTGCCAATATTCCTGACTCCGCTGCTGTCCACATGGGAGTTTTGGGTGTTTTTCCTGCCCATTTTTGCTGTTCCACCTCCTCCTGTTACGTTCTCAATAATACAACCCACATAATGATCACAGCGGGGGCAATTCTAGGGACCTGGACCTGTGACTCACCAACAGAACTACTGATGACTGCCCTTATGTGTAAGGATTTGCATTTGGAATGTTACTATATTCCAGGTTATTCCTGAAATAATAAAACCCAGACCCTGGGAATTATGTATCCCCATGGAGTAATAATGGCCTTATGTTTTTGTAAAAAAAAAAAAATGAAGAAATATGAAAGGTGAAAAATATATCACCTTTTATTCATCCTTGTTTCATACTTTCATTGCTTTTGCTTCTTCTTGTCTACATTCACTCTTGCAATGGCTGCATGGCATTTTTGTGGCCGTTTTACATCTGGTGACCATATTGTACCAGGTCTATTAGTCCTCGGAGAAAGACAAATGTAAAACCTTACGTTTCTGCACAATTAAAATAAGACTGACTGTTCTCGCCGTGACAGCTTCTCTTTTAGTTTTACTAGAGAACAGCAGAAGTATTTAGATGAGCTGCCTTCTGCTACTTTGCAGAAACAAATCGGTTAAATTTCGCTATGTCTGTTGAAATCTGTTTTGTTAAACTTTGAGTGTTACCAGATAAAAGCTCAGCAACGATTGACTCCTCCTGGAGCCCAGATCCTCGGGCCCCCTGGGGCTCAGGGTTTTGTGATCTGCAGCAGATGAATTCTAGGACCGTGTTACCATGACCACCACATAAAGCATCATTTATTTTCCTTTCGGCTTATCTTTTTTTTTTCCAAAGTAGAATTTTAAACCGGTCCAACCATCACTCACTGAGTGCTGAGCATTGTAAGTGGAAACTGGGGCTCAAAAACATCCTGAGGAATAATGGCCTGATTCACGGGCCCCAAAAATGAGACACAGTGTTATTCTGTGGCTCCTGTTCCTGGTAAAATGGTAATTTGCCCGCTAAAAATCAATATTTTCATTCTGCATAGAAAAAATTAATTTAATATAGTAGTTTCAATAGCTGTATATTAAATATAATCATCATTACTATTATTTTTATCTGACTTTATATATCCACCTCCAACAATCAGTGTCACACCAGCAGTGAAAGGGGAGGCACTGGAGACCACTAGGCCCTGGTGCAATGCTGATGTGTTGATGGTGAACATGCTGCAGTGAGGTAAATCATTACAATGTTACTACTTCTCCACTACTCAATCAGCAGGCTGGGGTCTGCTTCTGACCATGCACCAAGGCCAAAGATGGGTTTTGTTGTAACAGGCTGCAGAAAATGATATATTGTTTCATGTTTCATCTGTGCAGCCCCTGCTTTTTGGGATCACTAACAATTTTGATATAAAAACATTGCATTCACTTTTGCAACTCCTTAATGTAATAGTATAGCTCCATCTTAACCACAGAAATTATTCCACATTCCTAATGTTATTTATATGTAATGCTCTCAGACATGATTGTCAAGGTGAATTATTCTCCTGCAGCACTTTAGACTGTTATCCTTCTGCTCAGTTGTATACTTTGCCTCTGACCCACTTGACTTTTATTTTAGTTGTTTCAATCACATCTTAGATAGCTTGGTGTACCTGCCTGTTGAGGAAAACTGTGCAGGCACAAAGATGCCAACTCTCGTAATAATGAAGTATAATGTTGCTTTGGACATAAGAACTAAAGCTCCCTATAAAATGTGTGTTGTACTATTGGTGTCATCTCCAGTTGCTGTCATAGTGCAGATGGACTGGACACAATATTTAGGAATATCGCTCACCACTGGGTGTACAACCTATGTACTATAGAAGGTCTCGTTTGCTAAAATGTCACTCCGTAATGGATATTCTAGTTCTGTAAGACATGGTTCACTTCAATTCTGTGACAGTCCAAATGGGTCAGATGATACTTTTTAATGAATTGATGCTTCTTTGGTAGTCTGCCAGCCTACAAATACAATATATAGAGAAATGCTTGCTTCTGAGACAAGGTGGAGGAATGAATGTAAAACCTGAATGTGGATTACAATGGTGATTGCAGCATGACGACATTTGGTGTATAGTGGATATAATTTTTTCGTATTTCACAGAGAAAACTTTATTTATACGTTTTATAACTTATTGAAGACAAGGATTGGTTTTCTTCATTATATGTGACTCATACCCATTTGGCAGATCCTTTACTTGCTAAGAGATAAGGACCTTTGGTGAATGATTGCAATATACTATATACAGATGATTTACGTGTGTTATTTTAGCTTCCCTTCCTATTATAATTCTATTT
>NC_092860.1:12690239-12772915 GCF_032062135.1 Pyxicephalus adspersus | reverse complement strand
AAAAAAAACACAAAATAATTAAAAACATTCTAAATAAAATAAATAAATAAAATATACATTGTAGTTGGTGTCCAGATAATCAACTGGTGTGCTTAATATCAACTGGTTCCACTTTTAGAAAGTTTTGATTTGGTCTTTTGATGATGTGAACGTTTAATGGCATTGCTGGACAGTCTTAGGAACCATTGTGTGTGTGTGTGTGTGTGTGTGTGTGTGTGTCCTAATTCTGTAATGAGTGTCCCACCTTGCAGGGGGGTTAGTGGTTGTCATGCATACAATTCAGTGCTGCAACCCATCTTGATGCACACATTTATAAAAGAGCAATCTTTTCTTTATGTCAGAGGAGCAATGATCACCAAGCCTTCAATACCTTAAAACGACAATCGGAACTTTGTTCACCTAAATGTAGTAATTGACACTTTTTGTACTTGTGATTAGTGGCCATAGAAAAGTGACAATCGGGGTGTCTGACTCCCAAATCTTTACTGTTGGCCATGATATTCTCTGCTTTAGTGTGATGACCTATCACGTGGAGAAGTAAATATTTCTATCAGGGAAAAGCGACAATCTTCCCAGCTAGTCATGACTTTAATAAATAGGGGAAACCTAAATTTAGTGTTATTGTGCATAATTGGTGCCATTTTTCTGGCACATTATTCCTTGTATAAATAGGCTCCTTTGTGTCCATAGAAGTGCTTTGCAGCACTGACCCACTTAAAGTGGCCATGACAACCATTGCTGTGTGAAGTGTCCTGAACGAGTAAAGTAAAGTTTCTGAACATGGCCAGTACATCTTCACACTCTTAACTATGTGCATGAGGCCTTGTGGATTTGCTATGGCAGGTCTTTATATTTATCTACAAAAAAATGGATTCCCAAAGGCCAGGGCTGCTTCAGGGCAGCAATGACTATATGCAAAAAAAAAAAAAGGGGGGGGGGGAAGTGTACTTTAAAATAAAAAAATTCAACCACCCTCACTATGTTAGCCCGCTCCGCTGTATGCACTAAACTAAGGCAGCCCTGCACTACAACAGGGCATAATGGCCACTCCAGCCCCCACAACTGGATATCCTTTGATCCAGACTACAAATCTGGTAATAGGAAATCCTACGTGGCTTTCTGTATGTCCATATAGAAATGCATGACAGAATCATTACAGGCTGTACATGAAAGTAGAAAAATCCTATAACTTGTAGGGCCATGTGTGTGGTGTGAGAACTGTTTTATGGAGATTATTCAGCTCACCCCCAACCAGCAGTTTCAAATGTCTGCAGATATATATACAAATAAGTTATCATTCCGATGTGGAGTAAATACAAAGATTGGGTGGTATGTATGTAAAGGTAAAAAGCTGAACTAAATTTGCACCATGGATGTATGAAAATAAAATGAAGCTGCTGGGAACTGTTCACATGGCATAACTTCCCACCAATCAGCCTAATACAGTACAAAATGTTCAGCCACATTTCTGGTAAATTTGCTCATAGAATCAAATATATTATATATATATATATGACTATAAAGCAAAAAGTAGCATGTGGCCAGCTGAAGGTAAAGCAATCAGGCTTTTTGTTTCAAAGATGTACCATAAAAATGAGAGGGTCCACTTAGTGAACAGCCCCGTACTACCGGTGTATAAACGGTTACAAAAAAAGACAAGACTCTTGTGGTAGGTGTAGCACCGGCTCTCTCAGCATGGAGCAGGGAGGCGCCAGTGATCACATCTGCACCAACCAAAACCGTAAGCCAAAAACCGTAAGCCAGGGTCTAGAGATGTATTTTTTGTAACCGTTCTATGTGCCTTTTTACACCGGTAATATGGGGCGGTCATCTGAGCAAACTTTCCATTTTTATTGGTCTGACACAAGAAGAATTGTTCATCAGCCTTATCCATCTTTTATTCCTTAAAATCATTACAGAAACCTGAATATAAAACAGACTGGTTGCTACAGATGTCAGACAGTTCCTTCTGACATATTGAGGTGCCTGTAGTATTTGCTTTATCCTTCCTTTTATTAAGAAGAGGTTTAGTTCCCAGAAACATGACAAAGATGGAATTATGGTTGTAGATTATTCAGCGTCCACTCTAAATGCTAATTACAAACTCACAAAACACAACAAAGACTGTACTGATGCCAATGTAAGAATGGAGAAAGACTTCTAATAAGTATGTAAGTAAAGCTTTTGAACAAATACAGACTTTGAAAATAAATGCTACAAATTGTATTTTTGTGTTCTGTTGCTATTTACATACAATTGTTCCAATAATTAAGGCCCAGTGACCTCTATTTAATAAAAAGCACACCCTGGTGTTTGCAGTGTCTGAAGGAAGATTGGTCTTGTTTTCCTCCGCAGCCTGATTGGGCTTTTATTGGAATGGGGTCAGGAAAGTCATCACACTGCAGGCCACCACTGAGCCTCCCCACATAAAACCAACTATGAAAAAAAAACAAAGACTAAATATATTCAGATTGCTGAATAAGGCAACTGGTCCTCTTTAAGTTCAACCGCTCAGTGCATTATGGGGAACCAAGATCTTGCTTCAGAAACATTTAACGAAAATGGTTGACAGATCAAAAACTCGGGGCTTAGAGTAAAACCACTGCAACCAATCAGATTTTAGATATTTAGTGTAATTGGACTAATGAGATTATTCCTGATTGGTTGACAAGGTTTGCTGTACTTTGGTTTATTAAATAAAGGTCTCTGTGTATAAACATAACAAATCGGAGCGACACAGAAGGCCGGATTCTTATTCAATGTTTGTGATTTTCCAATATCGAAATCTACCTGTTCTAATGGTAGAAAATATGAACCACATCAATTCTTCACATTTAGTGAAGAGAACAATAAAATAAAGTAATTTCTTGCTTATTGCTGTCATCCTATAAAACTAACTATTCCATAGTGCTGTACACATTAACTGGATATAGATTTTACTTTAACTGCACATTTGAAGTACTTAAAGAACTGCAATGTTGTTACAGTGCAGTCATTGCTACATCGTTCTGTATATTAAATGTACATATCAGATGAAATAATGTGAATAGAATATAGAACAATGATTGGTGTCTATAGGAAAAGAAGGGGACAGGAGTAGAAGGGTGCATTGTGGAGGTTTACACAAATAGGAATTGGCATTACTAGGCTATTGGTGCTGTGTAGCCTCTGTGGTAGGGGCGGAAGTGTATAGTATCTGTACAACTGCCCTTCACAAGATCTGGGTTGTGCAGCATGGCACTACAAACTCAGTATTATTAGGAACTATGCACTGGGGTGTTAGGAGCGCACTGTGGTAGTGTGAGTTTTTCTGTGGTGAGCAGTGTGTACTGTGATATTGTGAGCTTGTGTTATTGTGGGAAGTAGTGTGCACCATAATATTGAGAATGTGTGGTACTGTGAACAGTGTGCACCGAGATATTGTGAGCTCACTTACTATAAAAAAACAAAACAAAACAGAGTGCACCATGGCAATTTAAACACAATGGCAGGAACAGGCACTGTACAAGCTCGTGGTGCTGGCAGGAGTGTTTGGTGGCAACAGGCCCACATAGGCAGTAGTGCATATGAGAACAGTATGTAGTGGTTTTGTTAGCTCGTATTCCTAGGCAGCTGCACTGTTGCAAGTACAGGGAGGTTGTACAGATTGGCAGTGTGATTTACTCTAACTGGAAGTGTCACAACTATAGTGTTCACTAGAGTTAACATAATGGAATGTGATAAGTGGCAGTGCTATTTATCTCAGTGGACCCCCATTAGTATAAAAAAAACTACAACCTTAAATTTTCTTCTGCATATTCTAGGAGCATGCTATATATGCCAATGAGCCCAAGTCTGGCCCCTGGCACACTCCTCGTTCCCCTATTTATATTTGTGAGTTAAGAGAAGTTAATTGTGACTTGTATGCCAATCTACCATCTGCATTTCAGTAAAGAGATGCATGCACTTATTACCCATATAATGTGTGTTACTGGTGACAGGTGTGCTTTAGGGAGAAAAGTGTAGGTCATATACGTCAAAATTCTTTAAAGTGTACTGGCTGGCAGTGTTGGTTTACAATGTGTCGTCTGATGGCATGTCAGGGTCCATTGTGTCCAATTATATTGTAAGCCAGTTTTGGTAAACAAGAGAAAAGCGTCTTTTTGGTAGTGGTGTTAAAATCAATATATATTATGAAAACTGACATAATGCTGCAAATTAAAAGCTAATCTTGACTAAAATGATCCACAGAAGATGAAATGCAACATGGGTGCAAAGTAGAAGTGGCTTGGAAATCTCAAGGGCTCCAGCACCGGAGAACCCGCAGTCTGAAATGCACCGGCAATTAATATAATAAGGATCAGCTCAGACCACCACAGTCCACCCCTGGTGATTTGAGTGGTTATAACTATCCAATCAATGGTTGGTGGTGGTTTGAATTGGATTTCTGGGGTTGCTTTCAGGAAGGTTTTATTCTTGTAAGTGTTACATTTTCTATTTCATCTTCATCTGGATCACAAATATAGAAATAGAACAGAGGTAAATTTGGTGAACCCTTTTACAACTAAATAGCACCAAGTAAACTAAGATAAAACAAACGGATTTAAACAATTTCAATAATTTGAAAACAAAACTTCCTTCCTGCAAATTGTTTTGAAATTGCATGTAAATTATTATTTCTAAGATTTAAGAATGGAGCTAGTTCCTGTTCTATAGTTAGAATGTGAAGAATAAATGTGATCGGTCTGGAAATGATCCCACCACTATTCTTGTTTACGATAAACATTAAACCCATTCACTTTTGGGTGTTCGTGGGTGGGGGGCTTCAAATGCCATTCCATTTCCATGTTTCCATTTTGGATTAAAAACTTAAATTTTTTTTTTACTGCGGTGAATCTTTTTGGCTGGAAACACTGATAAGTTTTTTCGCTGACCTTGGTTGTAGATTTTCCTGTCCAAGTGACAATACTGTCAATGAGACAGGTAGTGAGGAGAAATGGCTGCAGATTGTTTAGACTGCAATTCTAACCTTTAAAGGTTTTCTAAACATTTAAAGTTACACTTCCCAGACTCTATAAAACAAATGACACTTCAGTTAAATTGAAGTAAATTATCCTTTAAGTCGTGAATATGGTGTGAAATGACCATTTTGTAAGCATCTGACCTACTGACATTTCTATAACCAGACAGAAAATTGTAGGGTAAATGTAATAAAAGGTAAAGAGGTCTCTAAGATTAAAAGGCAGAATGTATTAAATAAAAAGAAACAAAAACAGTGCATTTCAGTTTGAAAACCAACATGCTGTTACAGCAAGAAACATGACCTTGTATATATTATATACACTATATACACATTGCAAGTATCTTCATCCAACTAAATATTCATATGTACAGAATATTTTATTCCTTTCCCAGGCCAGGCTTTTCTATGGATGTTTTGGCATATGGTTGCTCTGTTCAGCAATACTCCCAGAAGCCTTCAATCCCAGCTGGATGTCGTCATCCATAAAGCAGCCAATGAATTGCCCGGCCCTTTCCGTATCGTAATATTACATTTTGGTCAGCTGTCCTGCTGGCTTCCTCCCCGACATCTGCTACAGCTGACCCAACAAAAGGTCATTTGTTACAAGAACCACTACAGAGATGTTGTAGTGATTTTTGCTTTTATTATTAACAATGCCCCAATTTAAATTGTACTGCCCGAAAAATAAATTATAAACTTAGGCCTAAATATTCCAAAAAGATTAGACCATGGTCAAATAGTTGTGACTGAACACTGTAAATAAAATTAAAAAAATGATCTATCTACCGTTATTGCTACAGTAGGGCCCTCTAAACTCAAGCCACAGTTACAGTGCTGACATTTCAAGCTTTAAGCGGTCTGTTGAGGGAGAATTCACATTCCAATTTGGGAAGACGCTGGTTGAATCACTCATCTGTCCTGTAAACCCCTGGAAAAAGAATAAGACTCCACAACAATGAAAGCGGGCGGATCTTTCTGTTCTGGAGTCCTTTAAAGACAATAAGTGATTCAGTCCACCAGCATCTACCTATATTTGATTGGAATATTCGTTTTGCTCAGACTGATCCAAAAACGTGAGATAGAAAGGGCTTTATAGCCATCTTGTGCAAAAAGAGGAATGGTTAAGAGCTTGGTTCCAAAAGATGGACATAAACACGTTCATATAAAAGCCCAAACAAATTGCAACAGTGGCATGGTTTGTGCATTTGGTTCCTACTGGGAGAAATGCGTATGAACAAGTCTACATACAGTATTCAGCATACAGTGTGTTGTTTAGTACCTACCTTAAGGTACACAAATTACTTCGGTTAAGTGCTAAGAGCAGCAGGGCAGTGAAGTTTTCAATGAAATATATAAACGGGTATCCTATGTACAGACATAATGGTTTACACACGTTATTTTGCAAGAACCAGAGTCTCTCCTTCAGTAAACGTTGTGTTATGACTTTGAATACAGGAGCAGCACATAAGCTGAACCTTTAGGTTGATCCACTTGCAGTTTTATCCTCAGGCCCTGACTCTAGGTGGAGCTGGCATTTGCTTTGGGATTGGCGCAGGTGGGTGCGGGAAGGTCTGGAGAAGCAGGATGTAACAGGGTGAGAGCTACAATTACAAGCATAATCCTGAAAGAAAAAGGACAAAAAGTAAACGTAAGAGGACCTCTGAACAATAAAATGCTCTCATTATATTCACAACAACAAGCCAAGTGACAGAGAAAACTTGAGGCTCAAAGCTTACAGCCAGGTTGGAGGAAGCTTTGATCTCTCTAATCGTGGAGGATATTATAATGCGGGTCGAGTGGTAATCAGACACTCTTTCCTCCAATGTAACAATAGACACAATATTATAAATTGTGTGAAATTTAAATCACTAATATGTATTTTGTTGTTCCTGCAGCACATCACCCACCTCAATACTTACTTTCCCCAACTCTCAAAGTTGCTAGGTTTGAGTTTTAAAAATAACCTTTTGTTTGCCCATTTATCGTAACAATTTCTTTACTTTTGATACTGCATGAAGTCTACAACCCAAATAATATATAGTTGACCATTTCCGTATTTAAGTGATTTCTTTCTTGTAGACAGATGTAAAGGAATTGTTAGGTCCCCAGAAGGGAGATTTTTCTTTACTTCCTGTAAAGAAGATGGATGTCAGATGAGAAGAACAGAGGAGGAGGAAGATCTTTGCAAACACAGCCTTTTAACACCTGACAAATTCCTTTTCTTCCTCCACATAAACCAGAAATAAAATAAATCTGTAGTAAACTGTCCAGACACGTGTGAGCCTACATTAAACCTTTCTTTGTGAAAATGATAGTTCTTGGCCTGTCAAATCTTTTTTAAATCAATTAAACGAATATTTATTGTCTACAATCAGATAGTAAACTGATTTTAAAACCTGTAGTAGAAGAAATCACACTAAATCTTGTAATTTGGACCTGATTTTTCAAACTAATCTAACAAATATGTATACATAAATGTATGCAGATACTAAACTTACTTCAGTTGCCAAGGTGGAAGTGACATCTGAGTCCTTGGAGCTCCCATCTTTACCCCCTAGGCTGGTTCTCTTGTTCAGAAGTTTAGAAACATTGTGAGACGGATGGCACATGGCGGATGAACAGTGGTCATGGTTATCTGGTCTTCTACTATTGTCCTCCAGCTCTTTCTTTTCGGCACCTGTACTAGAGGCCGGCGCTGAACGGCCACACACATTTCTGAAGAATTCCTGAACTATGCCGTACTTAGGGGCTTCAACTTTATTTCTGCCTTCAGGCATACTTGTTTTGTGCAGGGACTCTGTGCTTCCAGCATTATCCACTACATTGAACAGGCTAGATGACCCGTCATAAATGTTGCTTAAGACAGGGCTATCTCTGGTGGTCGTAGATCTGGCCCAAGCAGAGCCATTCTGTTTGTTCTGATGAAGGTTCCACAGACTTCGATCTTTAGAATTGTCTAGTTTTGACGATGACCTCCGCTGTAGCTTGGGAGAGCCATACTTGGGAGAGCAACAAGGCCGCTCAACCCGAGAGTGGACCTTGTCCAATGATGTTGAAATATGTTTGGTCCTTGTAGACAGTAGAGAAGAACTTCTCGGTGACCAACTTTTTGTGTGCAAGCTTGTCCTGGGTAGGTCAGTTTGAAGACCAATGCTAACTACTTGGATGGTCTGGACACCTATGGTAGAAACAGTCTGGCTGGATGTGCTTTTTGTCTTTCTTTCCAGGGAGCTAGAGCGGATAGCCTGCCTGACACAGTTTGTTATCTCTTTCATGTCATCACTCATATTCCCAGAGATCTCTAAATCACCAAGAGGAGATGGGAAGGCAGGAACAGGTGAAGAAGGGTCCTTAGTGGTGTCTTTATCAAGTAAATCTCTCTGCTTCTTTGAGAAATTGCACAACCAGCGGCTGTAGGAACTTCCAGATATGCATTCTGAATTCTCTGTTTCTCTAGGTTTTGCCATGGTGAAAAGGAATCCTGGTTCTACCATAATCTTTTCTGCTTTACTGTGGACCAAAGGAGAATCCAGTTTGCGGACAACGGGTGGACTGTAGTAAATTCTTATTCCGGTTTTGTCTGGGGCAGTGTAGCTTCTCTGTATTTGCTTATGACCTTGTTCTCTGTTTCCAGATTTATCTGCTGAATAATCCCAAGAAGATATGCCCAGCTTGTCTTTAGTCAAGCATTCAACTAAGGACTTGTCATTCATGTAGGCGCAGTGTTTTTGGCCAAGATCTGGCTCTATGGAACCGTTGGCCAGGTGCTGAGCGTCTATAAGCCCATTCATTCCTTTGCTTGTCTCATAATTAGAGGGAGATTTTCCAGGAATATAAGGAGAGCTGTCCATCAAACTCTCAAACTCTGACATGGATGATACAGACTTTGTTCTGGGAGAGAGAACATAAAAACTATTAACATATTTCAAAAAACAAAACTAAAATAAAAAATAATTTAATAAAATAGCACAAGAAGTCAAAATGATGTCCGAAGCTCATTTTTCCACACCAAACTGATTTTAATTGACCCATACAAGATTTATGATGGATTTTGGATGTTACAATACTTTCTGCACTTTGCACAATATTATCATTCACTGACGCAGGCAATGTTACAACTGGTGGTATTGGGTTGCTGAACTGCTCACCCCAACTGCACCAGGCAGCCGCTGCAAAGCACCTTATTTATTGAATGAATGTTGGATGCAACAGACCCTGCTCTGATGCACTGCAGAGGTGGCCTTGGATGCAATTTTTAAAAGAAAAATGTCTTAGTGGTGGTGTGAATGTGTGTCGTTACATATAAATCAAGGATAACGCTTATCTTTCTATAAAAAAAGTCCCCACTTTACGCAGTGGTGAGGTATTAGAACTGTTATTTTTTTGGTGATTAACTCAGTTTGTCCCAGTGACCAATGTCACTGGGACTGAAAAGTAAGTAAAAAAAAAAAAATCAAATATTTTGAGTTGTCATCAGCATGGGTAGATAAGAGAAATCATTAACAGCTGTCCTGATATCAACCAAGCGCAAATTTCACACATCTAAAATATTTCCCCTCACTGCCTGTTGTGTCTACAGAACAGGAAATAAAGGGATCTCACCAATAGCACAGAACCAGAAAAAAAACCTACTCTATATATAAAAAATTTTCATTCTTTTACTATTAAGACAATAAAACAATAAAAGATATTTGATGTGTGTTAAAGGTTCCTGTGCAGATCAGCAAAATTGCATCTCCAGGCAATTTTTTCGGATAATGTAGGGAAGGATTAATATTCTTTTAATATTTTATTTGCTGTCTGCCCGTTAAGATTTTCTATTACTGGCAGGTGGATCATTAAATTTTACAGTTGCCATTGAAACAAAAATTGGGGATCGATAAGTAAAACTCATGGCATGTTTTTATGTGTAAGGAGTACAGCGTAGTATTCTGAAGAATCACATATTTTGATGAAAACTTTACAGTTCAACATACTAATACTGTGTTTTAATCAAAACTTTTCCATTTAATTATACTTGTCATTATTAGTGAAGCTTTATGCTTCTGTAAGCAATGCAGACAGGTAATGGTTGGTATGAGAGAAACAGGCGGCTGTACATAGCATCCTGAAAAAAGCCTCAGTATTTCTCAGTTCTGATGCAAGCACACCCAAGACTTGGAGGTTGGACACTCTGGGGTAGCTGCACATCCTCCAGCCAGGCTTCACCTGACTTGCTGCAGTTTGTAATGCACGAGGAGTCCGTGCAGTGAAATTGGAATCAGCAATGCAATTTCAGTACTGTACAGACAAGCTTGGAGGGCGGCTTTAAAAATTAAAAAATAAGGGAGAAATGAGGGTTTAGTTGCAATTGCAATAAACTCATCATTTATTGCAAATCTATGCAATAAATGATGAAAGAAAGCAAGTTCTGTGTAAATAAACCAAGCAGTTAAACCTCACCTTTTTAAACTAGTCCCATTAGAATCCATGTCACAGTCAATATCTTTATCCTGCATCTTGTCATTGAGAGCCTAAGAGAGAAAGACATTTATAAATATTCAGAACATAGAGCTTAGCAGATCAAAGAAACATGTCAGGATAATAGGAGGACTAGATATGGCTCTGTGTAGTCTTGTAGTGTGGGCTGTGCAGCCATACAGAACACAGCGTTAAAAACCCTTGGTGTATCACCCTCCTAGAGAAGGAGAGAAATGCTGATTAGGAATGGTGGCAGCTGAATGTTTTACAGAGATACTGCAAGAAACAAATGTTTCATTTAGACCCTAACACATTCTTCTGCCAGTTCATGACAGCTCACCACGAGAGCCACAGCTAAAGAATTGGAGGGCATTGTCACTTGCAGAAGCAAATCACAGAGATGGAAAGTTGACATGGATAATGTTCATCACTTTTAACAATCAGCTCCTGGAGACAGAGCTAAACAACTCAGAAACCTGGGATCCAGGATCCAGCGAGAAAGCAATCAGGGCTTCTAAAAACGAATATGTTGAAAAAACATCAATTTGTCCTTTTTAATTTAGCTGCCCCGCTTCACAGCAACCAGATTCATTTGTTTTTGTTTATCTGAATGTCTGTTCCAAGTTCAGGCTGGACTCTGAATGGAAGCATTTGAGGCTGGAAAAATAAGTTTTAGCACATTTGGGTCAACTGACCCTTTAAACTAAGCTACTTGAGTGTTCGGTGAATTTTTAGCTGAGAATTTTTTATGGCTCAGGGGGTGCTAAATAAATATACCATCAACTTAGCAACACAGAATTCTTCACACAAATGTGAGGCACAATTCTGTCCATAAAATACAGCTTTGTACATAAGAGATTCCTTCTAAAAGTCATGGTGAGTCTGTTCAATGCATAATCATAAAGCAATTTTCAGTGAAAGTAGGCGGCCTGTGATTTGAAATGTCATACCTCCTTCCAGCAGCTGCTTTTCCTCTCTGGACCTCCTCTAACCCATGACTCTCCTTCTTTCTGCAAGGAATCCAAAATATATATTTGTTTAACCACCTGAGCGTTACACTGATTTCTAGATTTCTGTTCCAAAAGCGTCACAGGTTTTCATGAAATTTTTTTTTTTAAAATATTTAGTGCGAGAAATTACGGGCTTAGCGGTTAGGGGGTTAAGATTTATAATAAACCTTTTGCCTTTCAAAATAAGTTCATGCAGACAAAGATATTCTCTATAAATATAAAATATATAGCTAATCATATTTTAAACTTCTCAATGGTTAAAAGCACCCATACACCTGTGCAATATTTTAATAGCTTAGAATTTAGATTTAAATAGGGAACTCCCAATTGATGTTAGGTCTGTGTATCAATTAAACATTTATCAGGAATGTTCAGTCTCTGTCTGATCGAGTGACATTCCACTCTTTATCAGCAAACTAAAGTTAATCAGCGGAAATAAAGAGGGCAGTCCCTGTCAGTTACATTACTGTAAACAATTGGCTGCTGGTATTAAGGAACGCTCCTCACCGATTCAAATTAACCTGTTTGATTGGGTGGGGTCAAAATGGAGAACTCATTGATCAGTGGGTGCAAAGTGTTTTTTTCCAGGCCAACTAACGATATCCGGGATATATTGCATTTTTACCTAGTCATGCACCTACTGATTAATTTATGAAAAGAGTAAAAAAAATTGCTGAAAATAAGCCAACTTTCATTTTTGCCTCTTAAATCATTTGGTAAGAGAAGAGGTAGTTTAATGCTAGTGCTGCTCCATGTTATTTCTGGTTGTGGGTCTACAGTCACATGGTTTGAGAGAAGCCCTTATATTTACTGGCAGCCATTTGTGGCTTTTTTTTTTTTTTTTTTTAAACAAATTGTAACTCCAAATGGTATTGATCTGAAAACTAACACTGGCAATTGCAATCTACAAAAAATACAGGTATTTTTTTTGGATGTGAAATGCATGGGAAGTGCAATATAATTCAATGTTATTCTGCACTGGAGCGTATGAGCGAACAGATTCTATTACTTCAGATCTGGGGCACTGGGACAGTTGCTCTGAAGGTATGGGACACAACACAATAGTCTCCCTTCCCCCACTTCAAAGATTCATTTTGTAATTATAGAACGTTCAGTTAATGAAGTGTAAAATGTTTCAATGGTTCTTGCTGCTTCCATTACCCAAGCAGATAAGTGTATAAGAGAGCGGTGGAGGGGTATTATTAACTCCACAATCCCGGTCGCATATTATTCCCCTTGGCAGCCATGGAAAATTTCACATTAAGCTGCGCTGGGATACGGATCCATCTGTGCCGCTGGCGACTGAGGGATTTAAATAAATTTGGCAAGTTATGCCAATCTAATCCAGACACAATTAGGTTATTGCTGGGGAGAACATACCGACACAAGAAAGCACAGGAGCTGCAGGAGGGTTTAATAAGCACAGATTACCCTCATTGTAAGGGGGGAGAAGGGCTGGCAACAGTATAAAAAAAAAAAAATCCTAGGACCGATTCTCTTCATCTCCTATTGGAGATATTTGATGGAAGCGTTTTTTAACAGCCTGCATGGTGACATAACTGTGGAATTATTTTGCAATTCAATATCTATATACCTTTTTGTAATCAAGGTTTATTCAGTTATGCAAGGAGCAATCTGTGATGTACAGCCAGTACGGCAAGCCGCATTATAATTTTAACTAGAGCTGAACACCAGGAAAATGTAAGTAAATGCAGTTATAAGTTACAGAAATATCACTCATACACTCTATTTAAGCCAAGTCAAGAAGATGACAAGTTTGGCAGCTCCGAAAGAGCAGAACAAGTTCATTCTATATTCTGTGGCACCATGGGGTCGGGATCAATATCCATCCATACTTTGATGCCTTTTTAAACTTAGTGTTCTGGACGGCTTCACACTTTTACATACATAGTAAGGTGCCACATCGTCCTTACAATGCATGTGACGGGGCAATGTTAAACGATAAAAAGAAAAGTTTGCAATTCACAGTAGAAAAAGTGTATGCAGTAATAATGCTGCTGAAATCGGTTTGGGAACATACTGAAAATTAAAATCGTTACTTTTTTTGGATCATGTCGAGTTTGCAGAGTTATCTGGATGTATACACCTGCTATGGTCGTTTTAAGTAAAATTAACCAAGGAGACTCTTATAATTACAAAGAATGTAGCAGCTGAATACAGAAAATGAACAAAACACCTAAAACAAGATGAATAAGTATACAGCAAAGAATTATAGTAGGAATTATTAATAATTATTGCTATGCTGCTGTTCCTATATTGTCCAATCAGCAGGCCAGGGCTCCAGTCTGAACTGCTACTGCTGCTCTGAATGTTGAGGATTTAGCTGTAATGTTTGCAAGACTCCTGAATCACAAGATAACCCTTTGACAGGTAAAATGTTTCCATAAAATATTAAACTGCTTGCCTGGAGTTTATATTTTAATTACATTTTCATTAATTTGATTTAAAAATAAATGTTTTGGGCCCCGTTTTAGGTTACTTTGTAAAAAGTTATATATTTAAAGCTTTTTTTGTAATTATTATTAACCAAACCAAAGCACTATAGGTTAGCTAAAGTGACAGCACAGCAGATAAAGATCCATTGAGTTACGAGTTATACAGGTTATTTAATATGTTTCTATTGATATATTTAACTATTTGTTAGCAGTACCCCAATTAAGGTCTACAAATGTAGATGATTCCTAGCTGAATTATAATTTTAGAATCAATAAAAATTAAACCCTGTGGAAGTGGCTTTGATAAAGTTTGCTACACAAGATTTATGCGGTAACACATTGTAAGACAATATAGATTGTTCACTAATACTTGCCAATTATATAGGCCCTAACAAAGCTTTAAAATTTTCTAACCTGCTTTAGTTTCTGCTGCAGCTCTTTTATTTGCTCCTCTGTTTTCTTGCTCTGCTCCTGGAAGCGAGCCAGCAGATCCTCCTTTTCCTGCCCCCAGTTCTTCTCGCTGACCTGCAGCTGTTTGGTGAGGTCCATGACGGCGCTGTATGATTCCGCCAGAAGATGTTGGTGCTCTTCTCGCTCCCGTTTCAGAGCAGCCTTGATGTCCGGAGAGTTCCTGTCTGCACCGTGCTTGCCTGACTCCATCTGCAACAGAGGACAATATTTATTACCACAGTGGAAATCTACGGGTAAATGATCCATTTTAGATTGCAGCACCAAAAAAAAAAAAAAAAAAAAGCCATGCCTGACTAGCAATACCTTGAAGTGGGCCAGGAGCACCTGGACATGGGAATACCATGGGGCCAGGAATATAGTGCTAAAGTCACAGGAATTAGGTAAACCATCCTCCTGTTCTGTATAACTGGTTTAATCTAAAGACCAAGAAGTCATACCTCCACAATTTTCTTTGGTCTAATATACGAGCCACTACATGATATATGTACTATTTTACAAAAGTGTTACACTTTATTAAATCGCATTAAGGCTCTGAATATTTGCAGAAGGGTTCCCACTTTTTCAGCTCAAAGTTGGAAGTTATGAAAAGCATATGCTCTGGTGCTTCAAATATTTTGCTACACCCCAATACACGTCTTATGTTTGAACACCTGCCTCACCCTAAACCAGTGTATGTAACATAGCCCTATGACAGCTGCATATAGGAGAATGCTGTGTCAGTTACCCTTTATCTTCCCTTCCAAGGCCAGTGTCATTACTGCTTCTTCTCCTGATTTGAAATGTCAACTTGTACGCAGCTGATGACAGCAATTTATAAAGATTTACAAGTCACTACATAGCAGTTTTGTTTTAAATACTTTTGAAATATCTTTCATCTTTATTTAAAAGTTTGTTTAAACAGATATTTCCACCTTTGCTTTCTTATGTCAGAATGACAAGGTCACCCCAGCCCAATACAATTTGGTGTTGGCACCCTGGTGCACGGCTTTGGGTGTGCAGGCACATGCTCCATAAGTCAACCAGTACTGGTAGAGGAAATAACTTCAGAACTGTTGGGGAGTCTGGAGATGATAGGCCATTTCACACATTTGATGGGAGCTTTTGATTTTATTCCCGGATTTTATTCCCGGAGCTATTTGATTTTATTTTTGGAGACCAATGGTCCAGGAGCTTCCCGTCGGTACACATCATGTCTTTCTCACTGAATGAATGACCATCATCCTAATTCTTTTATTGCTTGGACAGATATCACATTTCTGGGCCTCTCCTACTTGTGGAATGAAGATTGAATTTCCAAGCACATTTGAACCGCTATCAATGACTAAATAATGACTGCAGCACAAGTATGTGTCACCCAGCACCATAAGAGGGTAGAAGTGGCTCAGTAAGAGGTTAAACAGGGAGCTGCAGCAACTGCATGCCATGGCACATTCCTAATAGGAACATCACAGGGTGAGTGCTAATGTTCTTAAATGCAAATTTTTGCCACCAGTTTTTTTTTATGCTTTATTGGTAGAGACCTGTAGATAAATCTTCCAAAATGGTAATTATTTTCCACAGCTGAGTCAGATAAGGAATCATGTATTATTAATATAGTGAAATTAGCTGACGCTTACAAGCTGTGAATGTCATAAAACATTAAGAGACGGGTAGCTGCTGCTGGGAGGACATAAATAACACTGATCAGAATCCAACATCCCAACATTTTTCAAAACAAAAGTCCACAAAGCTTTGAAGAAAACTCCACAGCAAATAAATGAAAACTTCACTCAACAGAAAGTTAACTCCCAACAGTACAGTAATTACAAAATAATATTTCAGCAATATTTTGGCACCGCTTTGGTTAGATGCTTCTTTTATCTAGGGCAATTGGAATAAGTTCAAATAGTTTATGCCTCCCTTCCCTGGTAGCCAAAGCTTTTTTCACTTGGAGGGTGCAGGGACTCTGCTAAGGCTTACTGTTTATTCCAGTACCCCCAAAGAGTGAATTCAAACTTCTGTGTGTGCATTACAGAGTTTTTTTTTTACATTACCTTGATTTTCAGTTGCTTACAACAGTGCTCAACCTAGAAATTTTTTTAAGCTGGCTGGTAAGAATTTTCAGGCGGGTGGCAGTCCCTGTATTGTGACCCAACTCTTCAGTAGCCACCCAAAAACAGCCGGGTGGTTACTGAAAAATGCCGGGTGGTGCACCCGGCTAAAAGGGGCTGGGGAGAACACTGTACAATACACACTCACATGCTTAAATTGCACAAACCTGGACTTTAGCACACTGCAAGGCATGCAATGAGGAGCACATGCATTGCCTTGTGGTGTAGCAGTTGTATTAAAAAAAAAAAAAAAACAGCTTTGGTTTGCTTTAAACTTGGTTTACGGTAAGATTTACCCATGGAAGAACCCCTTTCCTCTTGCATGGGTTAATTGCTAGTTTTGCCCAGAGGTACTGGAATAAACAGCAAGCCTTAGCCTAGTCCCTGCACCCTGCAAGTGTTTGTGAGCATCATTTACCAGGGAAGCGAGGCGTAAGCTATTTGGACTTAATCCATTTGCCCTAGATACAAACGAGCATGTAATCAATGCAGTGCCAAAATATTGCTCAAAGATATTTTGTATACTTCAGATTTGCAGCTTCTAAACCTTAACATACTGACGTTTATATAAAAAAAATTGTATTCCATCTTTTTTTAGTGATTTAACTGCTAGAAGTGCTGGTGTAGCTTTACAAAGGTCATGAACAAGGACATGCTATTTTGTTGTTCGTTTTTCTACAAATTACCTAGCTACTTTTAAAAATAAGTCCACGTGAATGATAAATAAACAGATTTGCACCGATTCTGAGATCTAGGCACGTGGGCTACATTATTTACAGAAGGGGGTAGGTTATCTCGTACTGTATAAAAAAAAATAAAAAAAAAATGAAAAGCATATGTTGAGGGAACTACATAACAAAGGTCATGAGACTAGTAAGCCCCTTGTAATGACAGACTGATGGCCAGTGAATCACAGCTCCACATTTGTTGTACAGAGCTGAGCGGCTAATTATAGGACATAAGTGGCGGTTTCACTTCAGTTCTTTCTGGAGGAAACAGCGATTTGGGACAGAGGGCTTGTGGTAAATCTATTACCGTGTTAGCTGTCAGAAAAGAAAATATTTAGATGAATTGATCATTTTGTGAGTTTAAGGAAAAGGATTTATGACAATGAGATCACAAAGGCACAAACATGGTGTTTAATCAGAGGCCAGGAAGGAGAGACGCGTGTCAGGGGAGCGGAATGATAACAGACAGGAAGATTTTGGATTGAACAGGAAATATTGCTTGAGGCCTACAATTGTGGGCAGGAAAAGGGAACTGCAGGTAATCAGCCATCAATTAATCTATGTATCAATAATTATGTACATTAATGGAAACATGCAGAAATTAGGAGCCAGTCTGGAGTTGACAGCAAAACCTTCTTTATGATTTCAGAGGTAAGCTATAAAAACTGGATAAGTTACTCATAGTAATTGGAATTTTTTGCTTCCTTTGGAAGAGGAATCCCACTGGGATACCATTGGCATCTGCTTCAGTTTTTGCCAACTGTACTCGCCAAGTAAGAATATTATTGGGCCCGATTTATTAAAGCTCTCTAAGGCTGGAGAAAATACACTTTCATTAGTGAACTACGGTGATACAGCAAACCTGGAATGGATCTAAATTTGAAAACTTTTGCTAACAAATAGCTAATGACATAAGAAATCCATTCCAGGTTTGCTGGGTCACCCAGATTCACTGATGAAAGTGAATCCTCTCCAGTCTTGGTGAGCTTTAATAAATCAGGCCCACTGTTCCAGGCTGAGGACCAAACTAACCTTCAGCTCAGTCCTCTCCATTTCCCAGGCTGCCTTGGCTCTTGCAAATTGTTGCTGAAGCTCATTCATTCCTCTCCTTTCTTCCTGTAACTCGTTACAAAGGTCCTTGAGGATTTTCTTAACATCAGAAAGAGATTTCATGGACTCGATAGTCTGTAAGGTGAATAAAACGCATAAACATTCTGCAGTCTGGTTCCAGATTAAAAAAACTCTGTCATATCACATTTCACCCTATAAGAGCTATTTTGTTCATTTATTTTACTTTGGAGTGGATACATTTTGCCCTAAAATACTACACAATAGAAAGGGTCACATATTTCAGATTTGCACAAAGATGCTGGTGTAGGGAGCACTTCACATTGGTTCACTGCTGCTCCCGGCAATTTTAGCAAGGAAGGCTGAGATACTAAAAATATTCAGCATTGCTTTAATGCATCTGTGTCATATGTCTTATCATAGTCATATGTCTTTAATACAATCTAAAGTCAATTTTTTTTTGGGGGGGGAACCAATTAACCTAAGTGCATTTTTATTTTATGGCAGCACAATTCATTGAATCACACCACAGTGCCTGTACCATGCAATAATTAAAAGGGCCCGCTGAGAAGAAGCCTTTCTATTTGGTTTCTTGCCATCAAAGAAGCAACTGGGAGTGCCAAACACAACATAGTAAGAGGTTATTTCCACTGTACTCTGTCAAGGACAACTTGCACGTATCAAAGGTATAATTTAGCTACTAGATTTCCTTTTTTGTGGTGTTTAAAATGCAAGTAAGCAGTTGTGTGATAAATATAACATTTACATATCAATCAAAACATAAAAAAGTAATGTTAAAAGAAACAAATCCTAACCGGTAAAAGAAAAAGAAGACAGAAGTCCTTTTCATCATAACAGAACACATTTTACTTTGGTTGTTATTATAAATAATGAGGAAAATCCATCACTTTCGGGTTTTAAATTAAACATGAACAAAATTTTGACATTTACCATATTCTGCGGCCAACTTTCCCCTTCACAGGCCTTGTAATCTGTGCACGGAAGGTTTAATTCCTCCTCCTCTATTAGCATGTACAGTTCTTTCACACTGTTTACCTAAAAAAAGATTGAATACATTATTTGTGAATACAATGCTACTGGATTTTTACTGCAAAACTGCAGCTGGCATTTCCAAAGCCAATAAAAAGGAAATACAAAAATACTTTTGATTACAGTATGTATTTATCTTTCATATTCAACATATCTCTAGGCACGATGGCTCAGGGGTTAGCACTTTGGCCTTTGCAGCGCTGGGTCCTAGATTCGAATCCCAGCCAGGACTCTATCTGCATGGAGTTTGCAGGTTCTCCCTGTGTCTGCGTGGGTTTCCTCCGGGTACTCCGGTTTCCTCCCACATCCCAAAAACATGCAGTTAGGTTAATTGGCGTCCCCCTGAATTGATCTTAGACTACTACTATTAATGACATATGACTATAGTAGGGGCATTAGATTGTGAGCTCCTTTGAGGGACAGTTATTGACATGACTATGGACTTTGTATACAGCGCTGCGTAATATGATGGCGCTGTATAAATACTGTGTAATAGTAATAATAATAATAATAATCTCTAGCTGTACCTGGAGCAATCAGGCAGAAGGATTATTTTAGAAGAGAAATCACCTGTTCCTATTCTACAATAATGAACTGGCGGATCATGGATTTGTAAAAGTGGGACTCTTCTGTGAACGCAACGCCATTTCTAAAGCATAACCAAACTTGGTTCATGAACAGACAAATGTTCTACCATTTACCATTCTCAAGAAGACTGATCATGTCGGTGGTGTACAAGGGCTAATTAGATTGTCAGACTGAAGCACAGAGGGTGCTTCATTGCTCTACATTTAAAAGCCTCCTCTTATTTTATTTTCTATGGCTGCCGTTCCCTTATGCCTGTCTGATTAGTATTAGGAAATAATGTGGATTTTATATTTTGCTCCTGAAACATGCATTACAAAATCAAAAACATAGATGGCAGTTTCACAATTCAAATTTAGAATCAAAATAAAAAAAATACAAAGATGCAAATACAACCATCTGCTGACACATTTTTGACTGGAACTACTCTAACATGCTAACATGAAATTATTCACACGTTGTAATCTAGAAGAATTTTTTCAACAAACGGACCTAAATGATGTCCTGGAGGCTGTACGTGTTTTCGGTTTGCTGAAATCAGCTGTGTTTAGCAGACACAGCATTCCGTGTGTCCCGAAGCTGACCTAGTTTTAGAGACCACGAGGTGATGAAATGTTGGAGAAAAACTTTACCCACTAACAGCCATCCTCCACTTAAACCTTATGTGTTAAACAAATACATAGATATTGAGCAAGGAACAGGAAGCACTCCAGGATCTAGGCACCCCAACCTTTATTTTTAAAGGACAGAAAAAAAACTATACACATACTAATTCTTGCTGGTTTTTAGAAGGTCCATTAAATGATTCTTCTCAAGCAACAATCACAAGGAACACTATAAAACTTTTATGAGTGCTGCTGTGTACAAAACTTTTGTGATCCCAGGTCTGTGTGGTGCTGCCCAAGGGGGCAACCTAATGACAGCCTGGGCTCACTAGATGCAGAATAGACAATGTTGTGTATCATTTAACATGAAAGAAGCCTGGCCTAGCCGTAAGTCAGCAGGGACAGCATCAATATTGGCCTGCTCCAAAAGGGTACTAAGCTGTCCATATACAGTTAGGTCCATAAATATTTGGACAGAGACAATCTCTTTGTTCAACCCACTGAATGAAAGCTGAAAGTCTGCAGTTTAACTGAGTTGTTTCATTTAAAATTGTGGTAATGTACAGAACCAAAATTATTAAAGAGTTGTCCAAATATTTATGGACCTAACTGTAAATTGACCTTCATCTATAGAAATCTCCTCCCCTAAATATTTGCACCTTTCTTTGTACGAGTGTACATGACTCACTCTTGTGGGCAAATAACGTCCCGTGCTAGTGAGACTGTATGAGGATGACGGGGAGGGGGATGTATTCCGTATGCCTGCCTTGCGATGAAAAGCCTTTCCCATTGGCAAGGCACACTCTGATACTTTATTCTGCATCAAATTTTTAGGCCCCAAAATCATGAAACCCCACACAAGGGGTAAATGTGCAAGTTTCTTTCTTGGTGGTTGCTGACCTTTTAACCCCTTCACCCCGCCACTGGTCTCTGAACTGGCTTTTATGGCATATGTTGCCTCCCTGTAATTCTCTGAGCATCAGATAATCAGCTCGATCCTTCTCTGTGTCTCCTATAATCCACATTAGTCTAATTCCTGGCTGGATATGCTCAGTGGGGTAACGGAGTTAGTCACATGTAAAGCTTCATCCAAAACAGCTGCTGTCACAACCAGTAACACAAGGGCCCCAGGGCTGACTTGAAATGCCGAGCCAATGGCTCCCTATTGAGCGCTGCTTCATGTTTCTAATTCACGCCATGGCATAGGAATAGGGAGCGCAGAGCAGAGGACGGGGCTGTGTGATCCATCATGTGACAAGCACTGGCCTCTAGCAACAGCAGAACAATGTAAAGACAGAAGACTTAAATATAAAAAATGATACGGACCAATGAAGGTCAATCCACACTGCCATACACTACACAATGGCTGCCATAGCTGCACATATCAGCATTGTATTACAATGGGATGTTGTGATTACTCAGACAATATACATTTGCTGCATTATTTGTAAAAGACACATAAGCTGCTTAATTGGCTTGCTTAAGATCAATTAAATATTCAGCTTGCTAACATGACAGAGAACTGGTGATGAGCTTAGATATGCTGCATATAATTACATACAGCAGATTAAAAACAATCAGCTAAATGAGGTCTGGGGTGTAGATCAGAGATAATGGTTTTGGAAATTTAATGTAAGCAATAAAAAAATCAAGTACAAATTAAAGAGAATGTTATATCTGTTACACATTATTCTTATATACAGCAGCAGTGACATCCTCATATAATATTTCTTTCATTCTCTATATAGCAGCACTTAGAATAGGAGGGGCAGGACTGCTTTGCTGCATGCAAAATCAATGAGAGCAAAGGAATGACTTTCAGTATGTGGCTGCCCCCTCCAGGCTGGGGGAGGAGAGAGGACACTGATATATTCCCTAACTTTGTGGTGGTGTCATCCATCTGGCTGTACTGTGTGGAAGAGCTGTATACAATGGGCCTGATTTAATAAAGCTCTCCAAAGGCTGGAGAAGATACACTTTCATCTGGGTGATCCAGCAAACCTGGAATGTACAAATGACTTTGAAGACATCCATTCCAGGTTTGCTGGCTCACCCAGGTTCACTGATGAAAGTGTATCTTCTCCAGCCTTTGGAGAGCTTTAATAAATCGGGCCCATTGTATACAGCTCTTCCACACAGTACAGCCAGATGGATGACACCACCACAAAGTTAGGGAATATACCAGTGTCCTCTCTCCTCCCCCAGTCAGGGGGAACCTATAAAGGCTGCATGATATTATGTAACTTCTAAAAAGATAGGGGGAACACAAACAGCTCCTAAATGTATGACGGAGTCTTTTGCAATTAGTTCTCCCCACAGGAAAGTTCTATTTATTACAAAGGAAATGCATTGCAGGCCTTAAAAACACTTACCTCCAGGAAGTCTTCTCCTTCACTCGGCAGGACCTTTCCATTCCTCCAACGTTGAAGGAACCACCGGAGCTTCATAAAGGTCAGGAAGAAACTCTGCTTGAACTGCTGCACTTCTTGGACCAGGACATTCTTCTCCTGGCTCCAGAACTTCTGCTCCAGTCTTCTCTCCAGGCCCAGGCTCTGGAGCTCAAAGTCTCGTCTAAGGAACAGTTTCTGCTGATCCTCCTTCAGCTGCAAGTAAAATGTTACAGAATGGATATTTAAATATAAATCCAAACCACAAACATTTCAACAATTACCTTTCCATGCATATTGCTTCGAATGTGCAAATTCACAGGTTCTCTAACTAGGTTATATATACCATTATTGAGGTGACCCGTGCACTGGCAGGAACAAACAATAAAACAAAACAAAACACTCCTGAAGGACCCATAGAGTAAAATAACAATGGTTGAAAATGCCAGTGGTCTGTCATGCTATCTACCATAAATCACTAAAAACAAGCAAATATCTCTTAGATTGTAAGCTCTTTTGGGCAGGGTTTCCTCCTCCCGTGTCATTGTTTGCATCTGCTTGTCATTTCCAACCCCTATTAATGTATATTCGCTTCAGAATTATTCACAAATGTATAGGAAGCCTAAAAAGCAGGTCCAGCGCAGGGAATCAATTTAGCAGGAAGAGCAGACACAGTGGTTGCAGTTTTTATAGAGGACATGCTACACAGATATATAATTTTCCTAAAATCTGGAGATAACATGGAAAGCAAGTGTACAAAGCATGTGCATGAAGCACAATGAAGACTTGGCACAAAATAATCACACTTCATTAGCACCACATAATCTAATGTGGGAGCCACACTTCATCTAAACACGTTTTGAGGTGTTTAATTAAAAAGGACCAGTTGTCCCAAAACAACAACTCCACAGCTTTGGACCAGCAGCTAAAAATATTCACAGTATATATGTAAGAGGTTGCAATCCCATCCATGGTCCAGGGTCCTGTGTCATTCAAAGGGGAAGAAACTTCCCCGAGTGACATCATAATGTTGGGCACCCCCCCAAGCGGGGTCCTTCATCCGACCCCGCTGGGGGGTGCACCGGTCAGAGCCACGAACCACCATTGGTTTCCGTGCTCTGGCGGCCCACCTGTCAGATGGCCAGGGGTTGGGGACCCCTGCTCTAGGGTATGAATTCACCTTGTTCTGATACAGGCAGGATTTCAGACATGGCAATAGTTTAGACAGATATGTTGAGTATGAAGACACTGACCTGCACAATTTTCTGGTTGAAGGCCTCTTCATCTTCCTTCCTTAACTGTCTCTCCTGTGTCAGCTGCTCCTGCAGCCCCTGTATGGTCTCATTGGCTTCAGACAGCACCAATTGCAGGTCTTTAATCTGTGAAAAGAAAGATACTAAACTTCAATTTTTCCTTGAGATTGAGTTTCTTTCTTGCCCCCTGGGTAAAAAGTGAGCTAATTAACTATGCGTGCGGTGATCTTTTATTCGAGTACCCAATATTTTATATTTCAGAAATTTTTCATATATTTAAGCAATAGCCTGTAAAGTTGGCAACCATGTGTGTTCAATAAAGAAAAAAAAAACAAAATCCAAAAGTAATAAAAGATATGTGTTAGATCATTTGATATCCACAACGTACTGGAGAGAAGTTGGCAGGTGGACACAAATCTGATTTGTTGAAGGGTCAAGAATTTTGTACAATTCACTTTCCAGTTGCACAAATGTCAATAGAAGGCTGGTCCACTTACCATACAATATAACATACATAAAATGAGAACGTCCCTAAAACTATAACCATTCCAAAGGATGTCTCTTACTTTGCTGATTGGCTGGGGGCCGATAAGAGTACAGGCCATCCACAGGAATGAATAAGGCTGTGGTACATCAGTTAAGTGACCTAACGCAGCACGAACTCTGAATGAACTCTGACTTAAAACAACTCTGCTCTTGTTCACTTCACCAAAGTAAAATGGAGATCTGAGAGATTGAAGCTGAGCATACAGAAAAAGAATGCCAAATTCAGGGTACCTTCAACAAAACCCACATCATGTGATCCAGATATTTTAGTGGCTGAAATTATTTACAAATTTTGACCTTTTCTATAAAAGTTAAGCTTGATTTTGCCCCCTTCATCCTGCAATGACTCAATAATGGCTTGGCATCTTATGACCATATCTGTCCCTTCAGAAACAAACAAAGATTTGAATAATGCAGTCTATGATTCACAGAAATTCTCCTTGATACAGCATAGAGACATATTTACATCTCTTCATAAAGTAATGATGCATTATTGTGCCATAAGGAAGGAACACAGCATACTGCATACATTTTAAATACATGTTCTACATCCCAGGTCATCCCCGTGAAGAATCCTAGCACAAAATTGGACTAGAAGTCAATCCATTGATCGGGAATTAATTCAAGCGGGTGCTTAGCTATTCACAAGGTTGAGAAGCTTCAGGTAAACATAAAGTCACCAAGACCGCCGTATTATGGCAGGTAATATGCTATGATTGTATGCTCTTATAAGTAATCCTCCAGCACAGGATCCAATCATGAACTGGGATGTTTTATATTCACCACAATTTATGTAAAACAGCTATTTGAATTTTATATCCATGTGTCAGAAGATCCAATTATTTCAGTAGCCCATGCAATCAGTGGTCTCATATTGTATATCACTATCATTTAACCAATCCTTTCAAAAATCTTCCTTAATTCTATGAATGATCCATAGAAAAATCGGTATATTTTTCTATGGATCATTCATGTTGATATGTGACATTGCATATCCTCTTTCTCCTTAGACAATGGGAAAGCTTTAATGACATGTTACTACTACCATCAGCATCCTGCGAGGGGCGGGAGGCCTTGATGATGAACCCCTCAAGGCCGAGTCCTTAACACCCTGGGCTCATGATAAATATTAAAGGCTACGTTTACTCGTCAGATGATTCTCATCAGATTATCGCCTCAGGGCTGGTATGGGACGAGAATCCGAGGTGTTTACAGTGGCCGTCCGACGTCGTTCATGGATCTGTCCTGGCGGATCTATGAATGACCGCAATACAAGTGCCTCTTGCTCACCCCCTCCTCTCCATAAAGCATAACGCCGTTGTATGTATAGGGCTCATTCATTCATCTTTTAGTCTTTTGTCATTGGAAAAAATCACGAAAGATCCTTCCCAACAACAAAAGTCTAACGTGTGTACGCAGCCTAACTTTAATCTCCAGACTGAATAAATATTGTCTAAATACAAGGGGCTTATGTATTCTTACTTAAATCTTTGTGTGTTCTGTAATAATTCCTAATCAGTACAATGATTCAAAATGCAGCTCCTGTACTTTGCTTCTGTAAAGGGGTTTCCTGTAATAAAGACCTAATGCTCTCTTTGTGCAGGGTTGCTGGTCTCATCTCCGCCTCCTTGAAGTTTTCTGCAGTCTGGAGTAAGTCTTGGTCCTGCTGGGTCTCTTCCTCACCACTGCTCCCTATCCAAGCTATATGGTTTGCAAAGAAATGTGGTCCACACATGGTGAATTTTAGAGGAATATATATAACGTTTCCTGTGCCCAAAGCTTCTGTTTAATACGTCAAGTCGCAACTTGCTTTAACAGATTTTTTTTTTTTTGGGGGGGGGGTAGGGGGGATTGCTATTATTTTTTTAATTGGCTTGCAGCTGTATTTTATTATTTTGCATACCATGCAGACCTTGCTGCTTATCAGTCCTGCTGTGTATACACCAATATATGATCCAATTGTTGCAGTATGTAATTGTCTAATTTGTGAACTCGGAGAAAATAAAAACGCCATGTTCTATTTATTAATATGACCAGGATAGAGTTAATCTGCTCTGCAACTGGTCCAGTACTCCTTCCAAAGCTTTGGATAGTAACAAGGTTGCTAGGCAACCACTAGAAAGAGTTGCTAGGCTGTACAACATCTGGCTCGGCCAATAGGCAACAGTCATACATTTATAGAATCCCATTCATCCTCTGTGTATCTGTGTTGCTGAGCAGATAAGGGAGTGAATGTTTTCAATTACTATTTAAAGCAGCATTTATGTATGACAGAGCCAGAGCAGAGCAGCAAATGCAGAAGAAGTCAGCATCCTTTAATGCTTGAATACTGATGATGTCAAATGGTAAAATCATCCTTACTGTTTTGTGTCATATTGCTAAAGTCTCCAGAGAATAAAATGAACATAACAAAAAGATGCAAATAAAAAAACTCTAATTTCATAATGTAAATCAGTAGTCAGAATGTTGCTTGTATGTTCCATCTAGACAAAGAGATGACCAGGGTGGCCCCACTGCATTCGTCTCCTTCCCCAAAAAGTTGCTTCAATGCCCATACCTTATAATTGGCACGTTTCACTCTGGTGCCAGAGCACTTTGCTGCCAGCGCTTTTGTTTTGCAAACGCTATAATGCACATTTTAGGACTGAAAAACACTGAGGCCTCCAATACAAACGCAATATAATCCCAAACTTTTTATAAAATATTAAAGATAAGAATAGTAAATGGTTAACAAACACGTCAGCCTCTAAAATAGAGTACACTCACTGAACAGCAATAAACTGACATGCATGTTGTATGTGCATAGATATAATAAACTTTTTTCAATTTTAGGGTATGTTTATATTGGCCATGAGGTTGCAGTGTGGTCACCGCTTCCCCATTCCAGGGAACCACTACCCCTGGAGCGCTGCTAGGCCTGGCGGCAGCCATACAGAGAATAAAAAGGGGTTGAAGTGAGCCATACTAATATTTTCACTGCCACCAACTGTGCAATGACTGAACGGCTGGCAAAGTTCCAGCTACCAGGAGCTGCATGGGGTTGGTTGACCCTGAAGATGATCTGAACCAACTGTAACTTTATTGCCATCACTATCAAGTTGGGGGTTTAGAGGCAGCCATCTAAGGTCTGTAGATGTGATAGGGGGGCTTTAAAATCACTTACAATCAAATCGCATCTACAAGAAAGCCAAAAGCTGTGGGAACTATGGTGATCATAAATTTTCTATCAGCAGATGACTTTGTGGACCGAATCTTTGTTATGGCCGTTTCAAGAATGACAGGATTTTCTTCCGTACCCTCCTACCTCCAAAGTTGGTAGATTCCAATGTTTGTCCAACCCAGTGCTTGTGTGTTTAGGTATTTGATATTTTGTTGCTTTAATTTATTTTTGGTATGACCTTTAAAATAGGAGTCAGCTGGAGTATTATCCGATTATAACAATGTTTATTATTGGGGTCTCGCCTCAAACACAGTAAGGTATTCTATTTTATTGTTTTTTCCTTCAATGCACAATGTACTACTGTATGTGGAAGAAAAGATTATATCATTGCTGTTTGTTCCTTTTTTCTATATGTTTAAAAAATGTATAAAAATTATTGAATCCAAAAGCTGTGAGAACAAATGCAAGTGGAAACAAGCTGATGGTCACCATCAGAGCAACCATTGCTGTATAAAATGACGCTGCTAAGACATAGGTCCGTGTACATCAATAACAGGGTGTTTTTTGGAGTGTTCTGACTAGTAGTTCCTGACAGAGACAGTCAAAAACAGGGCATGAAAAGTCCATAATAGGGAAATGTGTAAGCAGCCCACAGGAGATACTTGTGACTAGTTATTTGCATTCTACCTGCCATTTTGGTACATTTTGCATTTCTGCTCCTCTTTAAAGCTAAACTCTTATCAAGCATAACCAACATTTGTGCAAAGAGAAGGCCATACTTGTAGTTATTATCCCAATCCAAGACCTAGCTGCATTAGAAAAGGGTCTACTTTCTTGTTCACAACATCACACGAATATAATGCACCAGGTCACCTACCTCTGCTACATAGGACTCGTTGTCTTCAGGCTGATAGGTCTTATAGCCTCTCACATGGTCAGTATTGTGCTCCCCATCCATCTTCTCCCAGCCAGACGTCTCCTTCTCTCGAAAGTTCCTACACTCGGACTGCTGCATGCATGGGCAAGTAATGAAGAACAGAACGAGAAAGGCCAAGGGAAGGAATAAAGAAGGAACAAAGTAGAAAAGAATAAAAAAATAAAAGAAATGTGATATGAAATAAAAGGGTCCCAAATGGCAAAGGACAAAATAAAGGCATAAGGCGAAAGAAAATTACATAATGAAAAAAAGGAGGAAAAGAAAGTAGAGTTTGGCGACGGAGGAGAAAGACAAGGTGGAGAGGAAAAGAAAACACGCAATGAGTAGACACGTGGGCTGGGGGGTTGTTAAGGGAGAGAAGACAGAGAGAGAAAAAGAAGGGAAGAAGATGTGCAAACACCGGTTATGGTGCCCATGCAGTGAACAGGGGAGCTAGGTTTGGGGTGAGGGGGCGTAGGAAGTACAGGAAGATTAGCTCTACAATCTGGTATCATGCAGGAGAACAGAACTAGGAGCGTGCTGTCTATTATCCTTGTATCTGCTAGTCCTGCAACTACCAATACCTACAAACACTATATGACCAAAAGACCCCATCCAAAAAATGGGGGTTCAGCTATTTCAACTCAAGGGTACTGGTAATAGTAAAGTATACAAGTCATGAACAAAAAACATTGAAGAAATAGAGCACTTGCAGCTAATGGCAACAATTTGGGTAAGGCTCCTTTCTGTTCCAGTATGACTGTGCACAGCTCCATAAAGACTTGGTTTGATGCGTTTAGTGGGGAGGAACTCAGGGGTTCTACACCAAGCCCTGACCTCAATCCTACTAAACAGCTTTGGGATGAACTTGAATACCATGGGAGATCATCAGTATGTCACTGCCTGGCCTCACAAATGTTTTGGCTCAATGGGTACAAATTCCCAGATACTCAAGTCTTAGTAAAGGCCTCTCTTCTCAGGAGAGAGGAAGCTGTCATAGCCACAAGGTGGAGGAGCAATTCAATATGAACAACTGTAGTTTAAGAATGTCCAACAATCTTATACAAGAGTCCGGTGTTCACAAACAAACTTAAAATCATATAGTGTTGAGAGAAACTCCACCTTTCAGACAACCAGTCAGAATTAAGTTTACAGAATTATCACGATCAATCTTAAAATGTATTTACAGCTTTTTTGGTTATGAATCCACCCTTTCAGTATCACCCGCTGTCCCTGATGACCATTCTATTAGTCAGCCATCTGATATGTTTATATGTAAAAACACTGTGAAAGTCCATAGGAATACATCACCCTACAAATCCCTCCTGGGTAACCTACTGATTCATTTGACTGTTTTAGGGGGTTGGCTTACCTAACTTTAGGGCTAAATCCAGCCATATCATAGAAGTGTTTTGTTACAATGAACCTGTACTCTGCAAGGCAATAGGTTTTCCACAATGCTGGCTCTATGAACCGTACTTTATATCTTTGCTTTCCTCTGCCACTGGTAAAGAAGAGAAAAAAATCTTTCTAAGCTATTATGACCTGGAGTGTCCAATGGCCAATAACCAAGAACCATAACCTAGGGAAGTTACTTGGGAAGGTTGGAGAGTTAGTCATATACTCTGCCTTGCCACAAGGTACAAATTTTATTTTCTTTATTTCTGACAGCAAAATAGAGCAATAGGGCAGCAAAGACAGGAGATGTGTGGTCTGTGTGGTAGCACCTGCTGCTTTGGCTTCCATTGAAATTTGTACAGTTGTATATGACTGGAGCCCAGGTTTTGTGACTTTTAGTGAATGCAGAACTCGAGCAAACTCCCAAAGAAAGACTGTAAAATATTTTTTAATGATGGTTCAAGGCTCGTTCTAAAACAAAAGCTGAGTTGATGGGGGGGGTGCCAAGCAGAAAACTGGAAATAAATTAGAGAGGGTGAAGCATGAAGCTTTTCTAGCTAATAAAATAATATGTACTACACAGCACCGGCCTATAAACTTATAAATGTTTACTTTACAGGCAGGAAGCTGATGTCCTGTCAAATGCCTTATCCTATTTAACAACATGGAGCCACCATAAATGAGAGGGTGGCATTATAAGCTCGACCTAGACGGGTTCTCCTCAAGCTCTCAGGAAGCCAGGTATTGGAATAAACAAGGCTAGCAATAAAATGCCTTTATAACTACAATGACATATTTTAGCTATTCGAATCATTATAGAATGTCCACCTACTGTAAGTAACAAAATATCTACAGTATCTCTATCTATATAATTATATAGAGAATATGGTGGATGGTGCATCTGTCACAGGTTGTCATCTGTAAAAAAAAAAATGAGTAGCTACAATTATACACTTATTGGTAATCCTGGCTAATTGGCTAATAAAAGTTTATAGCACACTACTCACTTTGATACTAGTTTCATGTTTTATTCATTAAAGCAGGCCTAAAATTCTACTTTTAAAAATGCTCGTTTAGGCAGGTCATTACTGCAGATGTCCCTTCTGCAATAACCCCACCTACCTCCCTGATCGCTCCGGGAAACGGTCAAAAAAATCTGCTGCACATGTGCAACTAAGCTTTGGTTGCTGGGATACCCGGCAATCCTGGTTTCCCATGCGCATGCTGGGAATGAGTGAACTCCCGCATCTCTGCGTGAAAGATACATCATCCTGACACAGCCAATTAAGATGGCTGAAGATCCAGGTAGAGGAAAGGAGGAAGAAGATAGTGGCACCACGCATCGAATGGGGACAGGTGAGTACACCGGGTTTCATTCTGCTTTAATGTACTTTTTACACAGTTCTCACAACTGTCCATCCCCTGCCTCCTATCCTGGTAACTTTACTTATCAGCAAAGGAACAAACTTTATAAAATAAAAAACTTTATATTAATTGCAATGATTAGCTTACAATACCTACAACCCTGGCAATAAAACTTCATTTTTAAAATGTTCTTCTTTAAAAAAAATGTAGTTTTATACGAGCTACGTTGCATTTAGTTTTATAGGTCCTAAAAATCCCTGACATCCCTAAAATTTGCTGAGAAATGATAAAAAGTAAGAAACCCAACAGCTTGCACTGCTCCCTTACAAGTCATTAGTGAAACACTATCATCACAACAGACATCTGCTATTTCATGGGGAACAATCTTGTTGCTGGTGCTTCCAACCAACTCAATATGGCAAGTGACGCTTTCAATATGTCTTACTAAAATGACATGTAAAAACAACCAAACTACTAGAACAAAGTTACAAGTCAGCCTCCGGGAACTGCACAATCTGGTGCGGAGATATAGGCCAAGGATTGCAGACAATCTCTGGGGTGGAATGCATGCAAACTTTTGACTCTGATAAGCAGCAATATCTGAAAATCACAAAACCGGCCCTGCTATGACAAATTCCCCAAGGACAATGGGCATCAGTCTACAGGTTGGGTACGTATGATCTGCTTCTCATTCTGGGGAGGCCAATAAACCCATACAGAATCAGTTTACTTAAACGTTAACATAGCCAGGGACCCAGCAGTAGCAAAGGTTGTAACCAATGGGAGGGATTAAAAGAGAACCTAATTGCTTTATTAGTCTAATTTTATATATATATACATATATATATATATATATATATATATACATACACACACACACACACACACACACACACACACACAATATATGGTCCCTTGCAATATCTGGATACTATCCACATGGATAATGTATATTCTTCCTGTAGTTGGGCGTCATGCTGCTCAATTTCTTTTGATTTTCTGCTGCAGTGAGATCACAAGGAAACCTGCTGGTGTCCAGGGAATTCCAAGCCGGTGACAATAAACACCATGCATCCTTCTCTTCACCTACCTGGCTTTCTACAAAACCCCTCTGAATAATTTAGGTAAATAAACAAGATCCATGACATGCCTGCATTGAAAACAATAGAGCTCCTATTCCAATGATGCAAGCTTGGACAGCATAGAATAACATGGCACAAGCCAAGAGAAACCATGTAGAAAATTAAAGTTGTGAATGGCATTGTACACTGATAACTCTATAGGGTTAATTTATGCAATTTTTTTTGTATGTAACATTTTCATTGACAGGTGTTTGCTTCTTCTCTGGAAGGCACAACATGTATACAGAGGTTGATATACTGAAGGCTAGCATTGCATGTATACACCCCATACAGGTATCAGAATACAATATTTGTAATGACAACGCTCCATCATTTACACTTTCTGACTTTGTAAATTAATATTATTAATAAATAAATACTATTTATATAGCAGTGTTCAACCCAGAATTTTTTTTGAGCTGGGTGGGACAAAGCTGTGTTGTGACCCGAATCTTCAGGACCTACCCAAAAACAGCCGGGTGGTTACTGAAAAGTGCCAGGTGGTGCGCCCGGCTAAAAGGGGCCAGGGAGAACAATGATATAGCCCCAACATATTATGCAGCTCTGTACATTAAATAGTTTCATACTATATTACCTCATTTTACATCTAACAACATCACTAAGGGTTTTCATTTCCAAGTAAATCAGAAGAGATTTCAAATTTCAACTGATTGTAAAAGACAAGGTCCTGCTCAGATGCTGGTAAATATCAATTAATAGCATACCAGTTGTATCATATTGAATGAGTCAGTATATCAAATATACTATTCAGTGAAAATTATCGGAAAATCATCATGTGCAGTGCCTTCCGGTATACCGATTACTGACTGGAACACTGCTTATGTGTACTAGGTCTTCGTCTCTGCCATGCAGGCAAATCATGGCTGGTGGAAGAGATCAGAAGGAATAAAGAAAGCTGTGGTAAAGTTTACATATAATGCAGAGTCCCTATGATTGAAAATAATAAACTGCAAAGAATTAGGGAGGGAAATGGCTAAAGGATGCCGGACACCCCCCAAAAGGAACTATCTGACTTGCTGCAGTTTCTAATGCACACTGAAAAATTAAGGTAAGCAATAGCTGTACAGGAGATGGGTCTGTACATATGTACTAGACTGGCAGCAAAGCTTGAGCGTGTGAACCCTAGACCAAACAATCATACAATTTAGGTAATGCTGAGCCAGTCAAACTTGCCCTGAGCTTTAATGGCCCCTGGTCACAAAAGGGTTATAGAGATCGAACCCATAGAAATGAGTAACCTGTTCCCTGGGATTTGTATTATCATATCACTAGGATAGCAACATGGCAAGACGCACTTGTTAGTAACTGCTCACGTGTTACCAGTCCCAAGCAATCTATTGAATGGGGTATATAAGCGTATGGAAAATTAGAATATCGCAGAGGGATCTGTAAATCTATACAAGCAGCCCTTTTATCCCACTAATCTTTCATGACTCTTAGAACAAAGAAGTTCAGCCTGGCAATAATTAGTAGTGACTACAGCCCGGGGGTACGGCAGGTCTGGGTGAATGGACTGAGACGCCGTTATTTCAGTACAAAGATTTTATAGCTGTAAACCAATTACGTCTTAATCTCAGGAGTCATTAAAAGCAGGTCGCGGGCTCCGTCAGGACAACCACAGATGGGGAGTTTGTAAAGTAGGTTATTTGCTGGGTTGATGTATGGAACTCAGGTCAAATTAAATAATAATACAAATAGGAATTGGAAAAACGAGAGAGTTTTTGTTCCCGTAGGCCACACATAGTTGATCTGGCAGGAGCGCTGATAGGAAAGTAGGGAAACACATAGTACAAAACGATGGTAGAAGGAAGCCTACAATGTGTTCCAGACTACTGCAGTACAACCAAACTACTAGGACAAAGTTACAAGTCAGCCTCGGGAAGCTGCACAATCTAGCATGGAGATATAGGCCAAGGACTGGAAAGAATGCAAACTTTTGGCAGATTTGGATAAGCAGCAAATTTTGAAAATCACATAACCTGCCCTACCAACTACCAAGAGTAGGAAGGACTACTGCAGTACATGATTACCTAAAAAAATCAGCAACTAGGCAGATAGGCTGTGCTCTCTGTATATGTTTTAAGTGCCTTTTTGCACTGCTTACACGTTATAGGTCAGAGCCATGAATGCCAATAACATTTATTCTAAGTCTGCTGCACTAGATTTCCAATGTATGACTGCAGGAGAAGAATCTAGCAATATCCCACTACATTGTAAATCCATTTACCATCTCTTTCAAATCCTATGTCTGGCAGGTTCTGAAGAGCCCTTTGCCTTTCAAACTATCCATTAGAAATGTTTCGCCATCACTGCACCTTCAC
Organism: Pyxicephalus adspersus; assembly: GCF_032062135.1. NCBI lineage: Eukaryota > Metazoa > Chordata > Amphibia > Anura > Pyxicephalidae > Pyxicephalus > Pyxicephalus adspersus. The sequence continues at coordinate 12,737,902 of NC_092860.1, read as the reverse complement.
CATAAGCCCCGGGACAAATGAGAGCTCTGAATTTTCTTTAATGCAGTCCATGCTGTAATGATTACACAGCTTGGCCAATTTCAATCTGCTGCAATGCAATTTGGGCCACTGTTAAACCTCAGGCAACAATATTGGTAGTCTGCCAAATGGGAGAGAGTGGAGTAGCAAGCGTGAAATGCTCATTGATCTGATATCCTTTCCACGGACTTCTCCGTCTCCCTATTACGTTTGGCATTCATCCAACCTTTCCTTGTAAAATAGGATTTCAGTCCTGAATTAAAACAGACACAAGGTCTTAGCTTCTTTATTCCATAACCAGTAATATAAATAAAGATGATGGCTGAGCCCCAGGGACTCATTGCTAGAAAAATGGTTAACACAGTGAATACGCCTACCTGGCTGACGGATCTAAAAGAGACCACATAGGGCTGTTCTATCTCCACCCTAAACCTCCCACTGCCCCACTTCTCTATTATCACTCACTTTTTACTTGTTTTACTAAAGGCAATTGTCAATCAAATGAGAAGTCAACACAGGTCAGGACTGAGAGGGTCCATATTGTTCTGTACATTTTTGGTCATTGCCCCTTGCAAGGTAGGAGTTTAATGACCTAGTTAGAAGACAATGGGACCAACCTATGACCTCTCAGCCCTGCACCCAGCAGAGATCAAACCAAAAAAAAAATGTGAGAATCCAAGGTCCTGGTGCTATACTGGCACATATCTTCTGAAAGAGAACATTTATCAATTTGTCACCAGCCTGGCAATGCTGGTGACAAATTGAATATTGTTACAATCTGACACAGATGGCTCTTTAGGATTACATGAGCAGGGGCTGCAAATACAATGTCTCAGAGACTTGCAAACACAAAGGTGCTGCTAAGATGCATACAAATGTGTTGCAGGTATGTATACATTCACTATCAATTTCAGAGTGTTTGCACTGAAAAAAATAACATTCAGACAGTCAGCCTTGTTATCGGAATTAATCTTTCTCGGAAGAAATCAACAATGATAACAACAAAAAAAAATGCAAACTACACACATACAACTCACATACATATAAGACAGTACAAAAACTCTCAAACCAATTACCATGATAAAAAAATACGAATTGCAAAACTGATAAACATAGACCAGTTGAGAGGGCTAAAAAAAGGTTTAGATCCTCTGCTGGCTTTTGATTGCCATATTTGTTTACAATGTAATTTCCCCACATACTGTCCTAGTAAAACATTGTCACCAAAACAGATGTGAAGGAAAATCATTTGGGGTTTTTTTTCCCTTAATTGCTGTCCTTGTCTCTTGGAGATTTATCATCATCTCCTGTCCTGCAATTTGATGGAAGTGAAAGGGTTTCTCTCCCCAACATGCATCCCGATATCTAGATAGCAATTTGAAATTTAAAGGATCTATTCCTTTATTCCTTTCCATAAAAAAAAACCCTCTTCCTTGCAATTTCAAGTAGGAAAGTATATAGGAGAACTGACTTATTGTAGGTTGGTAGAACCCATAGCTACACCGATGCTGCTAAACAGGGTTCTTTTCATTCTGTCTTCTTCTATGAAACAAAAAAAGCTGAGTTTTGGCACACTCTGGTAGCCCTATCTTGTGTGTTATCATCATGCAGGCAATTTACGATTAGTTATTTGGTGTAAGTGGGTTCAGGATGGGTTTATCAATTAAGCAGGAAAGGCAAGGCAAGTCAAGAAGTATTTGCTGTGGGTAAAAGGGAAAGGGTTTAGGGTGGAAAATGTATGTAGCACTCACCTGCAAACTGGAGATGTGCTCCTTCTTGGAGGAATCGTTCGAGGTACCTTGATAGGTAGTATCTGGGAGTGACAAGGAAGAATCCTGCTGTCCTTTGTAAGAGTCTCCAAGAGCGTCTACTTTCTTAGTAAAACTGTTAAGCTCTTGTTGTAACACCCCAAGTCTACTAAAAATGGCACCGATTAGTTTGGAGTTGCTTGTAACTTCACTATTATCAAGAGCTTCTGTTAACAAGAGGTCTCCGCAATCGTTATTTGTGCAGAGCTTTATACCCGATGGAAACCCATTGGCATAGGATGTCAAAACCTCAATTGCTTTGTTGATTAATTCTACTTGTGCTCGGATGCCAAAGAGACTTTCCAGCTCCCTAATCTTTAGTAACCTGGACGGTGATGTGTGAGAGGTTTCTTGGGATTTAACAGTTCCCTTCCCAGCACATTCCTTCGAATCTGTGGAATCCATTTCTCCACCAATTGGTCCCTCTCGCCAGAAAGGTGTTGGAACACACTGAGCAGAATCTCCTGCTTCAGCGTCCGTCTCCATAAAGGGTTTTGTGGTTTGACATGATGCCAGATCGTAGCGTTGAAGGTTTGAAAGGAGCACCCGATTCTCATATTGGAGTTTTTTTACTTTGCCGCTGAGTTCACTAATCTGCATTTTGGCCGTTGTGAGTTCCTCTTGAGAAGGTTCGCTTATGACAGAACAGCTATCTTCTGACAAGGTTATGTCCAAGTCATGGTCAGACTTGTATTTATTAAGCTCATTCATCAGCAATTTGTTTTGGTCCTCTAACTCCATCATAGATCTCCTGAGAAGGTCGGCTTCCTCTTCCACAAACTGCAGATGCCTTCTGAGCTCCACAAAACTGTCCCCTGTTTCTCCAGACAAGAAAGAAAATCTAGATTCTTGGCCAAGATGTTCTCGATCAGCATGAACTTTCATCTCATCCATTTCAGCCCTTAAACCCCTATTCTCAACCTCAAGTTCTACTATCCTTCGACTCAAGAGGTTTGCTTCCTCTTCAACAAGTTTTAGATGAGACTTCAGCTCAGCTTCTCTAGAATGTGAAGTGTTGGACAGTTCCTCAATGGACAATGAACTATCCGGGTCTCCATACATGGACCTGTACTTTATCAGTTCTTCCTTCATTGTGTCATTGTCCTTTGCTAACTTTGTTAACTTTTTACACATTAGTGCAGACTCCTCTTTTGCAAAGTGCAGCTGGCATTTAAGATCAGCGTTGTCCTCCTGTAATTCAGGGAAATCTTAAAACAACATCTGAATCTGTCTTTAAAAAAAGGAGTTCACATCCTGTGTCTAGGTTCTGCTGTGTCCTGAGCCTCATAGTTGTATATCTGCAGTGTGACCCACAGGGAGCCTAAAATATATCTGAAACCATAGAATTTTTTTTTTTTATGAGCACTAATTAAAAAGAAAACCATCTCCATCCCAAAGTTGGAATGCTTGGGCGTGCCACTAACTACCATTTGTAGTAGATTTGCATTGCAGTTTTCTCTGCTTTTTTGGGATGTTTATACATGTCATGGGTGAACAGGATATTTAGTAAGAAAACTATTCCCTAAGGATGTAAAAACAAGATGTCTACTTAGGTCAGCTTAAAAATTCATGTTCATTGGGATATGGTTCTATGTGTCTGGGGGCTTAGTAAGCCAAGAAAGACTAGAAGGGAAAAAAAAAAAAAAAAAAGAACAAACTTCACCTACTCCATGATGTTCCTTTAAACACGAATGTATTACTATAGGAAAAAATATCGAGCTCCGGTATAAAAACATTAGAATTTAAAATCGCAATGGTCTTCTCAACATTGGTAACCATAGCCAAAATGACAATTGTATTATACATTCCTTCTAAAATTTAGTTTCTAAATAAAGAAATATTGGAATAGTTTATGGGTACATTCACATATTTCTAAACCATTTTATATTAAACCATTTAGAAATATGTGAATATACCCTTAAACAATTGCAATCTTTAGTTGGCAAATAAACAATATAGATTGCTCCATGACAATTTTGTAGCCCATTCTGGGCTAAAGAGAAATCACAGAATGAGCTGCTTTCTTTTTGACTATCTACATATTTTCCTATGTATAGAGAGAGCTGTGCAAGTTGAAAGGTATATATCCCTACACAAATTTACAATAGTTATTAAAGTGTAAGGTGTACATAGACATTACTAATGGTGTATTTTTATAGTGGGACATTAAGCTTTCAAGTAGCATTAAACCCTTCATGCAAGGTCCTGGTTTGCCCCCTTCTCTGTGTAAGCAGCTGTAAAACAGTTTTCATGAAAAATAGCAACAGGCATTGGGTTCGTCATACAGAATGAAATCCCAAAATATAATGACTTTGTAGGGTGCAAGTTTAGGAACGGAGCATCAAATAGCAAAGCTTAGTGCATTGAACAGAATTTATAGGGATAAAATTTACCCATCTGGTTCTTTTGCATTTCTTAGGGACACCATTAGCAAGGAAACTAACATTATTCATTGTTAACATGAAGCCTATGCTTGCTTATGAGTAGAATAACATACTCTTCTTAAATCTCAATGCTGGTATTGGTGGTTTTGAAAACAAAAAAAAGTAGTGGCCCTTTGTACCAACTTGTACAAATATTTTGACCGAGATTTGCTGCAGCTGACTACTTGCTCTGTGTGCTGCTGTCAGCTTCCCCTGTGTGGTTTATCTGCCATACCATTACACAGCACAGAATAGCATTTGTCCCGGTTTCCCCTGCTCCCTCTGAATATTCCCTCCCTCCCAGATGCTTTCACACTGTAATCAAGGGAACAGATTCAAAGCCCCCTTTATTTTTAACGAAAGCAGGAGCCTTAATCAAAGCACTACTGAGATGTAGATAGGGGCGCGGGAGTGGAATACTAATGATTGTGCATAAATGAGCATATTCATACTGGAACAAATCCTCAAAAGGGGAATAAGTCTAACGTTTTTAATTAGGGAATAATTGAGCAAAACATGAATCAAATGTCACAAGATTCATACAGTAAACCAGCTGATGTGCAAAAATAAAAAAATAAATAAATCTCAAGTTAAAAAAAACACATTACTATTACTATTAGTGGGCATTGTCAATTATTAGCTACTGAATAAAAAAAGTAATACAATAAATAAAAGTAATAAAGCCACGGTTAAAAATGTAAAATCCAGGCAAGTAGCTTTTTGATTATTTTTGTATTTTAAGATTTCAGCCAATCAGATTTAATAAACATTTTTCCAAGTTTCCAGAAGTCCAAATTCCTAGGGGTAGTCCGTGTCTGCTACGTTTCCCAGGGTGGCTCTATAGGATTGGTTTGTTTGAAGAATACATAAGGGGAGTGTAATACCAAGATCCAGTTTGGTAACTGAAATTTTGTTGTGTAGATCTGTATAGATAATTAGGTTGTATAGATACTTCCTATAAGCATATCCCACCACTGGAATATCAGACAGATGCAAGAAATGTACATGCAATACAACTTGATACCCTAAAATTTCTAATTGTGGTACTGTCCCCCTCCTGATGACCGATAGAGCAATGATTAAGCAGGAGAGGCAGAGACAACAGAAATCCACAGATAGAATAAAGCGGAAGCATGTAGATCCTTGCATTACAGATTGTCAGGCACAGCTTCCTCTACAGGGAGCAGCACAATATCAACAAATCTTTTTTCTAAATTTGGAAAAACCCGCAGTATTAGCCAACAGCACCTTGGATGATCTGATACTGCAAAAATACAGCCAGAAACTTGATTTGGGGGACTGAAGTCCAACAAGCGATTTTCAAGTGTCCTAAAATCCAGAGAGCTTGCTTTGGCAAGGCTTCATTACTACAAAGCGTAATCCTTAAACATATTTCAGCTCCTACCTTCCATCCCATTCTAGAAACATAACGATAGCAACATGGAAAGGTTATATTGACATACCCATGCCAAAAAAGAAAAAACAGAACCGCTTCACACACGCATAGTGATGAGGCTTACCTGAGGAGATGGCTTCTTTTCAACTTTTCCTGATCTTCTCTTTTTTAAAGAGTTCTGTAAGAGAAAGTAAATGTTAAGTAACAAGACCAGCAAATCAGAGTAACATTCAGAAGACAATATACATTATTTTCTGCATTGCAGAGATGCAATAAAAGAGAATAGCTAAAGAACTATTAACCGTTAATGAAGATTAGTTTCAGAATTGCAACCCTGAGTAGGGTGATTGTAATGAACTGATATTTTTCAATCTTTGTCAGACCGGTAACTTTAGGTTTAAGGGCCTTTTTGCACGGATGTAGGTCACATACACAAGTGTTTGACAATTTCAGCTAATTTCAACAAGCTATGAATAGCAAACTCTCTACTATTTGTGGTTTCCTGCAAACACTTTGCAATGATTTTGATTTTAAGCTGCCTTCATCTATTGATAAAGCCGATTCTACAAAGATTTAATCTACAAATAGCGCATTGTATCACCTATTGTTGACATCAGATAAAATGGGCAAAATTGCTTCAGAATGTCTGTCCACTTCTTTGGAAGATCGTTCTTTGTAGTTTTGTAGATAAATGTTATCAGTACAAGCCACGGATTGCCCAAAAACCAATTCCAGCCTAAAATAAGTGTTTTCTAAAGATTAAATTATTGGGAAAGAAAAAAAAAAAGGTTCTAACCCTTAAATCATAAAAACCACCAAAAAAAATTTCCTTGAATTTTTTAAACCTCCTGATTTTATATTTGGGTGAGAATTTTAAAAAATCCAAAAAACAAAAAAAAGCTTACAGAAGCCTGTTAAGATGGAACAACAAGCTACAATCTGAGAAATCTAATTAAAAACTCACAGAGCGGCTGTAACAAAATCAATTATTTTACCAGGCTTGTTAATGAAGTCACAGCTCACTGGTTCAGTATTAAAGGGGCAATTCAGCTTTGATGGGTCAACTTTGAATGTGATAAACTAGCCTTCCAATGCTCACTACGCAGTGCCTTTCCCTTTTGGAATTACAAAAAACAGGATTGTCCTGTAAATTAGACAAGCAAGAGACTAGTTACATGCTTATGTATTTAAAGCAGAACAAAAGTTCCACATTTTTTAGTCCACAATCAGGCAGATCTATATTGCAGATAGGGTCAGGCAATGTCCCTTCTGCAATAACCCTTCCTACCTGTTCCATCCGAGTATCTGGCTGTGCTGCTCACCCCAGAATACCCACCAATCTCGGCTTTCCAGGTCAGGAATAATGAACTCATGAACATGGGAGTTTTTTGTCATCCCGTCATCCCATAACATTCACTGCTGCCCATGTACAGTGCAATATACACTCTCAGTATCAGAGGTACTTAGTGACACGATTGTGCAACTGAACGAGCCGCAACACTATGGGTAGCCAAGGCAAAAGAAGACAATGCAAGCAGAAAGTATAACGCTGGTAGCTGTGGATTGAGGGGGGAAACTGTTAGAGGGCATTTTAGAGGTAAATTTGTGTATGAGAATGCTGCGCACAACTATAAAGCTAGGTACACACTTCCAATAATTATCGTTAGAAAACGACCGATTAACGAATATGCACGATTATATGTGAACGATCGTATTGTGCACAAATCCATACATGCTGTAAGGATACGATCGTTCAAATATAATCCACCAATAGTGTACACAGACTAGATACAATTGTTTAAACGATGCAGGGATTGACATGTAAAGCAAAAAGTGTATTGCAGAAACATGAACCATCACTGAACGACCGCACACACGATAGATAGTGAACGATCGACGGCCAATCAGATAGCGTTTCCAACGATAATTATTGGAAGTGTGTACGCAGGTTTAGTGTTGCCATCGCACCCCTCACTTTAGTTTCACAGAATAAATGAAAGCACTGACATGACAGCAATCCACTTTATCTTATCACTATACACTTCAGATCAGTGACATCAACATGAAATACATAAAACACACACTGCAGTCTTCTGTTGTTCTTAGATGTATGAGAGGAAAACAACAAGTTACCTCATCCCCGTCATTGTTTAAACTTTGACTATTTTTGGCTGCATAGTGTAGATTTCCTTGGTTTTGCCGAGTTCCAAAAAGAGAACAGACAAGTCTACAACTATCTGGACTGTTTCCCCACCATAAATACTAATAAAGCAAAAATTCTCCTAAAAATGTAAAAAAAAAAAAGTCCCACTATACAAAAATGCAGCAACCAGAAACAACATGGCCAAAAGTGCATCGCTCATTTAATGAGAATTTCAGCATATATGCTGAACATATAAAAACTTGCACATATAAAAACTTAGATTAGATTATTATAAACAATTCCATCAATGTGCATTTTCCAAACATAAATTACTATATCTCCCATGCAATTAAAATATTGAGCATGGGTGCAGTCATATTGGACAATATATTGCTTAGTAGTGCTGGAAAAGGTTGCAGAGATTGTGCATGCTTCCTGCAAGTCTATGGAACACTATATGTTCCAAGCCATGGGCGTGTGTGCTGGGGGATAGATTGCACCGCAAAGTACAGGAAGGGACCAGGCATCCTACACCTGCCTATTCTATACAAAAACATAATCTTGGTGTTTTCAAATTAAATTTAATGCATGACAAATGATTCCCAGAGCAGTCATGGTCTCTTTTCAGGTGCAATGAATGAAGGAAGAGCGGAAGAGATGGGGAAAAAGTCAGATGCTGACAGAGGAAAGGCCCTGACTGAAGGAAGACCTTATCATTCTATTGCTGCTCCTTCATGAACCAATCGGCAAGTTGGGTGTATTTGTTTTTCCCAGCTTGTGTTGTTCAAGGCGCTATCTTGCAGGGGTGTTTGGATGACAACTGGCCATACAGGATTACAAATAACCTGGACAGGTAATAATTAATCTTCTCGTATTTTAACGTGTGTATTTAGTGGTTTGCAAAGAGTAAAGGGGTATATGTTACCGGATGCTACAAATCAGATCATAGCTGGGCCTGTGCTGAAAGGAAAAAAAAAAAAAAGCTGGTATATGAGAGACTGCTTTAATAAAATAAACACATTCCACTATTTCTAGTGTGTGATCCCAGAATGTTTTGTAATGAGCAGGAAATGAGAAGGGAAAGTATCAGGACAAAAGCCTGAGAGCCGCTGCAGCTCACAATACAATCACATCCTTATGAACATTTCCTAATGTACTGCATCTCCTCTCTACAAGACCGGCCTGAGATGAATCGCCTGCCAACAGCCGCCTATGTTTTACACAGCAGCCACCTATCTCTAACACAGGGATCGCATGTCACTTAATGACACAACGGGCGATCCGTCTCCTATCACCCCATATGCAGCCTCAAGGGTAACCTTCTATTCTTACTAAACCCAATGTACTGCTGGGAATCAGAATTCATGAAAGGACAGCTGAACAGAGATAGCTCAGTGAACAAAGTAAGGAGGGAATTTTTCCCATTTATTCAAAGTTTCCAAAGTCACAAATATAGCATGAAAACACAGGATACTTTAGTTTAGTGTATGGGGAATAGAAAAAAAAACTACACAAATATACAGCCAACTTCTATAAATCTATTTAGAAATGGGTTAAGTAAAAACCAAAGACCAAAGTTCTCAGCAGGTTTGGCGTCATGCCTCACTGTATATAGTTTATAGCGACACGTTGATTTGCAGAGTTTCTTACGTCAAGATCCTGCCAATAACAGTACTTTCCCATAATACAAAAAAACAAAAAAAAAAAGTGGTGCTGTGAAATACACTTTGCAACTTATATGAACCAAACATACAACATGAAAAATTCAAGTCTATTCCAAAAATACTCCAAACGGTAGCACTGAGCAACAGTCTGACCTCATCAAAAGATAATAATAATAATAATAATATTATTATAAGATGCTTTGAATGCCAATTGTTGAAGCCACCAGATACAGCTAACAAAACTCCATGCTCAGCCTCCATCAGATAAAGGATGAAACACTCACCAGAGGTGCTGGACCATGAAATTATCGGCGGTCTCTCAGGCTAGCACCATTATAGAATAAGGCCACATCCCACAAATCCAACCCATCACATTCAAATCCCTTCAGCTTACAGCTCCTGGAGGAGTTTTTCCTCTCCACATCAATCCACCAGTACTGGGAATACTCCAATTCCAGTAGCACCAGAAGTCCTTTGCTGACACATTGCTGATCACAAGCAATCACACACCATCTGCCTAATTTCCATGCCATTAGGAAACTTAAGAAAAGCACTGGATGGGTTGCTCTGGTGAACAACACTGCTTTTCCGTAGAACATACATAAATTGGGGTTTACTAATAACCCCTAAAAGCCATGTAAAACTCTATTTACAGAGGGAGTTGGTCTGACAGATGTTCTGTAATTAGTGGCGTCATTTGTGATTTTTCAGAGTGATGTATTCTGTGTTGTATCCACCAATATTTATCTGTCAAGGGATAGATGAGTCAGAGTAATGTTATGCAAATCACAAGCGACATCAGCAAAATAATAAATCAGCATATTGCTGCTGCACAAAATATCCTAAAGCTGATCTCCAGTCAAATTCTATGCTCTTCCCCAGCCCCTCTAATGTAATGCTAAAGACGATAATTTAAATTCCCTTTTTACTCACCTAAAGCCAGTTACACAATGATCTAGACCAGTGGTCGCCAACCTTTTTGGACCTACAAACCACTAAACTTACAGGCTCCGGACCGGGCATGCGCGAGGAGCCATGTGTCACTCAAACAGGAGGAACCTTCCCCCATAGTGACGTCATGATGCCAAAACCCAGGTCTGAGCCTGCGATGGGAGAATGTGCGGGTTGTGTTCAGAGGTACAACCCACCCACCACCCTGAGCCTTCGATCCATACGGAGGACATGGTGCGCACCGGCCAGAGCTGCGGATCACCAAAGTTTTCTTGCATATCTAAACTGAAGTCTTCTCTGCTCTTATGTTTAAAATAAGTGGGGTATTTATTTGGCTATGCAAATTGGCTGGTAAGGTTGACACTTATTGGGGTCAGTTGGAGGGGAGCTTAGGATCCAAGGAGAGCCTGCAGGCAATGGGGATATTACTGCAAAGCTGGGACCTGGCCAGTGATTTCAGGGTAAGTATATCTGGGTTCACACGAGCATTTCAAGGGATTAAATGTTTCAGGCACTGGGAGCTGGGGGATGTGGGCAGCTTACAAAAGATCTCAGAAATATGACGAAGCCAATTCATAGTCCAATGCATAGGCTAGGAGATCAGACTTATATTTAAAGCCTAACTCCACCTTACCCCTAACCCTATACCAGGGCGGCTTAATTATGCAACTCCAGTTGTGAGATCCTTGATGTTTCGGGACCCAGAAATAGTGGGTTGTAATATACTGGGCACCATTTAACCTAAAAAGCAACCAGTATTTGACTAGAGCAGCGAGTCACTGGTAACATCACTAGAGTAGATGAATAATGCAGCAAAACCAAAAAGTTGGCTTTATATATTTAAAAGTAATGAACAAAAAAAAAATATTTATATGCCTAAGAAGTACTATTTGGCATGATTTATTGTAACAACACAACTTCCTATTAAAGGGACCTTGCCTAGACACCCTCTGTTCTTCCAACTGTACAGATGCCTTTAAGGATCTCAACATCCGAGGGATATCCTTCAAACTTCTGTCTTTGACTACTGGAATACATTGGCGTCATCAGAGGGCAGGGTCTAAGAACACAAAAGAGCTGCATAGGTATTCCTTGCACCTCCACTGATATATTAACCAACACAAAGTACCACAATACTGAGTTTACGTCTTGGCAAAAAAACAGCTTTAAACTGTCAATTCTAATTCATTCCCCAGTGACACGTCCTGCACAGTTTGAAGAATAAGGTTGCCTGAATCCAGATATGCTCTATGTATTTCAACTGTGTAATTAGCTGTTTGACTGAATTGGTTTTGTGTAAAGACCCTGGATGCTACTCACTTTTAATTTCAGGCTACGAGCAGCCACCCTCTGGTTTGGATCAGTCAACAAAATGAAATTGCCGACTATTCCATCTCAAGTGAATCACATTAAACTTAAACTGAGGATAATTAACCCTGGTTTCCTAAAATGGCAGCAATGTAAGAGTGTGCGCCTTGCAGATATCTGGCGCTCTCTTCGCAGGACTTGGATCTCCGCCAGATTTCAAACGTGGTGCATTTTTTGAAAGCTCCCTTTGTATATTTCTGAACAGCGCATAGTTATGCATATTTCTTTATTTAAAAAAAAACAAAAAAAAAAACGGAGAGCTGCTTAGAGATCCTCCAGCTGGTTATGATCTAATCTGTTTCTCTTCTCCCTCCCTTATTTTAACCGAAGAAGCTGGCCAAAAAGGAAAAGCCCTGTGAAAGCTATGGACTATTTATGCAGATCTAACGGATTGAAACCACACAAGTTCACCACTCGGAAAACAAGGAAACCGAATGCTTTTCTATGAGAAAACAAAAAAATACCTTACCAAAACAGAACAAAATCATCCTAAACTTCAGAAAAAGAAACTTAAAAAGGGGGGGAAGGCATTAAAAAAAACTCTATAATCTTTTTTTAGTTTAAAGTTACGCGGCATATCTATTGTAATTTCAAATGGACAAAGTAGGGCTTGAATGCAACATTGGGATTTACACTATTTCCAGGTGCAGTTCAGGTGGGCTCAGCATACATATCTAAACTCATTCAAGAATATTAGAAAGTGTAGGGGACACAAAAGGCACAATCAATTGTACCCCTGTGTTTTAGAGCAAACCAGCTTACCTCCTTAAATTTGTCCATCTCATTCTGTAGTACTTGTTTGGCCAGGTCAGTCTCGATTAGTCGTTGCCTCAAATCTTCATTCTCCTCCTCCAGTTTCACCCTTTTCTTTTCTACTACTTCCAATTCGTTGTGGAGGCGAACAGAGACATCTTTGGCCACCTAAAAAAGAAATACACAAACAAAAAAAAAAAAAAAAAAAAAAGTATATACACCTTCACTCTTTTTTGGCCACTAGCACTGAGCACACCCAAATGTATCCCATACGAAAAATAACACAAGCAAAGATGTGTTTTAGTAAAGAAACAGCTTGTAAGTACTGTTCTCTGATAGCAAGTACATGGCTGGAAACACAGGCCGGAAGCTAGACAGATAAGCTGGTTATTGTAGGAAAACTGCTCCTACTGTACAACAGCCAAAGATAGGAGTTTATTCCCCGGGACAGAAGAAAGTTGATTTTTTGGGGAATTTATTGGCCCAGAGGGGAAAATATGTTCTGCCATTATCATGCATGGATAGCCTTCTTTTAAGCTTGGCGTACACTAGACTCAGAAGAACTAAGTGTGAAAATGCAACTGTTTACCTATGTGTAGTATATAATTATGTGTGGATTTGTATTTTTACTCTTCTTACATCTTCAAACATTAAACTAACGCCAATATACATCACAATGCTACTTGTGTCTTGTGAATGTTGTAAGCAAAACCCTTATAAATTAAATCCATATCTTGTCCCCAAGTTTTGCATGGGGAGACAGGACGACTGCAGAAAGGAAAGACCGAAGGAGAGACAGAAAAACAGATCAAATGCCAAGGTCATTACTGGTAGGAGAAGCTCTAATTATCATAGGCTCAGAAGTGTGAAGACTTTGCTTTTATTAGAGAACAGTGAGTAAAGGAAAGGCTGGGTCAGCAGGAAGAGGAAACAAAGGGAGAGTGATATGGTGGAAAATATCTCGGTGCAGAACTCTTCTTCCATTTATCTTTGTATATAAAGTTGTGATGCATTACACAGTAAAGTTTAAACCCAATCAATAAAATCCTATATAGGCTTTAAAGTTGAAATAAAAGTTTTACTTTTTAGAGACTACATGATCAAGCAGCTCATATTTGCAAAAAAGGATAGACTATGTCCCTTCCGTACTAATCCCCCCTACCTGCCCAATTGCTCTCAGTTTCTGGCTGGGTTGTGCATGTGCAGCGTCAGCTTCGATTGCCAGAATATCCGGCATTCCTGGCTGCTGTGTTGTGAGTATGTTGGGAATGAACAAACTCCGGTGCATCTATGGGGTGGGGGGTGGGCGATAGGTTATCCCAACTCAGCTAATCAAGGTGGCCGAAGAAAGAAAAAGATGGCAGCTCCCTGTGCGGGATTAGGGACAGGCAAGAAACTGGATTTTTGTTCTGCTTTATGGTGGCTATCTATTCTATGTATACCCAGATATCCATCGCCTTAAGAGCATAATCCTGTTCAAAAATATAAAATTAATTCAGACGCATGATCGGACCTTACTACTGTATAAAACACAACTCATTCTATGCATAGCACAGGATAGATGGCAACAGACTGAAGTCTGTAATAAAGGAAAGTCATCTTAATTTCCTTGAGAAAAAAAAAAGCCAGGACTGTAAATACGTGTCTAGTCTGTAAACTAGGAAGGAGGGCTAGGTTCTCAAGGTAACTTAGAGGAATTGTGGTCAAGTTATGTGATATAGGGTCACGAGGGTTGGCCCCTAACGACACCACACAAAATATTTAATTTAAATGATATAGAAATGTGTCAGAGACTGAAGATTTGCAATGAGAAATGGTCAGAGACAGCAAACATTCTGCAGGAGTGATTGGAGTCTGGGGGCATGCTTTAGAAGCAACCATACTTAGAGAACTATTACAGCTTGAGATCACAGCTGTTACAGCCACTTTACCAGTCAGCTCTTTCATCTATTATAGGAGATCAGAGGACATAAACAAGAGAAAAGAAAGGGGAAGCAAAGAAAAAAACCAGCAAAAATGGTCAGACCTTGTGTATGCAAAACCCTGCAAACATCCTTTAAAAGTCTTGTTATCTTACTGGTCCAGAGCTGCCCTTTAAATATATATATAGATGCACATGCATTTACAGTTTTTGAATGTTTTGCAACACCTAGCAAATTATCTCTTGAACGTGGATGATTACTATAAACTGCGGGCCAAACAATTAAACAGCACAAGACTACAAAGGACCGTAAGAAACCATGCTGTCAATCACCTACTAATGATACCCAGCACAGCAGAAAATTATAGGTAGCATTTTTAAACTAGGCCTGTCAACATGAATGAACATGAAGGGATCAATATTATGGAGAAAATGATCCATGTGTCATGCTAACCCTACGGTTATCTTCCCAATTCCAGAAATGTTCAATTGGTCGTTAAAAAGAAAGGTCACAGATGATATAGGAAAGGATCTGGGTCAGCTTTTTTTCATTTAACCTTCATTATTTGGTAAATCATAAGCAACTGAACAAAAGAAACAAAAACATGTTTCTAAAATTACATAGGAATCTACACAATATTGTTTTTTGTTTAAAGAGGCCGCCATTTTATTCTAATTTTGCCGTTCAGCCTCAAAGAAGGATCTTGTGCTACAGGGGGTAAATACATTTTTTAAATATTTGTATACATCATGTTTTATAGAATATACATTATATCACTTGTGTAATAGCATTCCTTTAAGTTTTACTTTACTTTCTCTCACTTTGCTGCAATGCATCTGAACCCGTCATCAACATAGCTGTGGGACCCAAGCCCGGCTCACTTTCCTTCACAAAGCAAGACTGATCCTACGAGTTATCTTATGAAGTGGATGGCTGGAATGCAAAGATCTTTTCCATTATCATTATAGCTGTACTCCACTTAGTGCTTCCCTAAATGAGCGATCATGCACCAACCTAGGCAAGGAGCCAGGAATTCCCAGAACACTTACTATCACTAGAAGTCCTGGTCAGAGCAAATCTACAACCAGGACATAAAAGATACCGCCACAAACCAACAAATAACTTAGCTTGATGAATTACAAGAAGAGCCTTTAGGGAGCACAGTGGTAAAGGGTCAAGATGTAAAGTAAATTTGTCATAAGAGTTCATAATAGCCAGGTAGGAAGAAATTGTAGGTGGGTGGCAGCCCCTGTATTGTGACCCAACTCTTCATCAACCACCCAAAAACAGCCGAGTGGTTACTAAAAAGTGCCGGGTGGTGCTCCCAGCTAAGAGGGGCTGGGGAGAACACTGTAGTATAACATAAGAAATTGACAGGACAATAAAAAGCATTTTGGTATTCCTGCAGGTTTCTGAACAAGCTCTTTTAAACCCACAGGTGCTGCATCATACAAAGTTTGAATTCCAGGGGAAATGTCAATATCTGGATTTCCAACCCATGCAACTCACTTCCAACCCCCTGAAGGTGGTGAAGTGCAGTTCAAACCCTTGGAAATTGGCTAGCAAGGCTGGGGTGATTGTTAACAGGAGACTCCAGCCAGTGATCAGAGCAGGAAAGGCTTAGCGATTTTCAAGTTCCAAAAGTTCAAGATATTTTTCAAAACTAAAAAAAAAGAGCAACGAACATGCAAATCTTCCATCAAGTCATGACTTCCGTTGCAGTGTTTTAGCCCTCATTTTCCATGAGTCACCTCCTCATTTGCCTCCCTGGATAACAGCATGTATTCCTCGCCTTTGTTCATTGTCCACTATAACAGAAGATAAAGTTCACAAGTCCCAGCTAGAAATTAACAAACATTTCATAATGGATTTCTATTTCAAATGAAAATGAAGAAGGGCTGTGTGCAACATCAATACACAGTAAAAGAATGCTACCCTTAACAAATCCTTTAAATACATTTTTATAGTGAAGCCGGTTGTCTGAAATGTATAATGTTTTATATTGTGCATGTGTGAATGAGCAAACTCAAACACACGGTGACTTTGCATTTACTTTTCCCCTCATAATGAGTCTTTAGCCTCAAAGTTAGGACACTTATTTTTCACTTGCAGCAATCCATACTCCAAATCATCATGCCTTAAAAGAAACCCTGTCACTTTGCTCATTGTGGATCTGAGCAACTTTACCAAGGGCCAGACTGTGATGACTAGGCACGGGGACAAAGCATGCCTGCAATGTTTAGTGCCTACTAAAAGTGGTGCAAGAGAGGGCAATTTGTGAACAAACAACAGGGTCATGGGTACCCAAGGCTTATTCATTCATGAGGAGAGGAGGGGGGCTAGCACATATGATCCATTGCCACAGAATAGCTATTGTGGCATTGCAACCAGGTCCCTATTGGGCTGTGTAGTCAAAGACCAGTCAAAGTGCCAATTCTGACCCCTGTACCAAAAGCACCCACAATGGGCATCAGAACTTGACCATAAAGCAATGAAAGGTGGCTTGGCCTGAAGAATACTATTTTCTCTTAGATAAAGTGTACATGAAGAGACAAAAGCAGACTGAACTATAGGAAGGAGGCTGTGTGCCATGCTGCTATAACACAGGACAAGACCTCTTCAGAAGTCTTGTGGAGTCCATGCCTTGATGGGTCAGAACGGCTTTGGTGGCACAAAGAAGTCCTACACCAGATAGTTTTTTTGGCTGTAGAAGGTGTGTGTGATCTTTGGTTGGGTATCAACAGTATGGAAAGGTTCGCCGAAATCTGTAAAGTTTAATAACCTTAAATGTATCAACAGCTTAATTTAACAAATCAAAAAAAAATTATTTTTAATAAGTTCTGGATTTGTATTGAATTAGTATTTTAAACTGGTTTGTTTGCTTTTAATGTAGACATGTATGGAACTGAAGTGGTGTATAAAGCAACATACTAACGACCGTTACACAAAATGCTTTCTTGCGCGTCCTCCACCAACATTATGACACAAAGGGAGGAGTGTGCTCCGAGTACACAGTGGGTCTGCTCAGTGTAAGCATGCCATTACATAGCACAGAGTACGGAGTCTTCTCGCTGGCATGCAGTGTTTGGATGATGAAACACTCTGCAATTCCCCAACTTCCAGCTGCTGTTGTAATCACCAGGAGAGACTCTTCGCACACACAGCTGGATTATAAATAGTCACGTGTCTGGACGGTACACCATTCTATCCAGATTTATATCAGACTATATTCTACTCAGTTATCTGATCTATTGGATCCTAACATCTAAATGTCTATGTAAACCCCAACAATAAAGTTTTCCTTTTTGCTCCAGTTGGTCAGAAAAATATTCTATTGAAAGTGTGTGCATGGGGTGTAGCCGTAAAAAAAAAAAAAAAAAAAAGAAGAAGAGTGAGAACTGCAATGGCGAAGGCGTGCAGGTAGAGACTATATAGGGGTAGGCATGCCCATACCCGGAAAAAGTGAGGGCACGGCGTGCCCACCCTGTGCCCGCCCCACTACACCCCTGGTTTTGTGGAATCTGTTTTATTCAATGCAAATAAATACCTGGCAATCTTGCAAGGAATCCTGTCAGCTGGTAGCGTCATTTGTATTCCGCATGTGGAGAAATTTCCCTTTAGTTGAGATGCTATCAGCTATCTACAAACTACAGAACCCATTCACTCTGTGTTATGAAGACAGGAGGTTGTTTCTGTGGTTCTAATAGACAACATTGAATGAGCATTTTCACCCTAAGACAGGTCTGTTAAGAAAACAGATGTCAGATACACGTCAGATAATTGACCCTGGAAACAATCTTTTGAGAGGATTTCCAGTGAAAAATGAAAGAGCACTGTATACACGTTGCCATCAGTATTCTCCCCAGCCCCTTTTAGCTGGGCGTACCACCCGGCACTTTTCAGTAACTACCTGGCTGTTTTTTGGCGGTTACTGAAAAGTTGGGTCACAATATAGGGGCCATCACCCGCCTACAACTTTTTCCCACCCAGCTTAAAAATAATTCTTGGGGAGAACACTAGCTATTGTGTTCTATGCAGAAGGGGCAGGGCAAGCAAGTGGCACCTCACTGAGCTCTATCCCCTAGGAATGCCGAGCGGTTGTTCTTGATCGTCGTATCAATCCTACACGGTAGAATAATAAGCAATGTCGAGGATTGCTGTACACTTGTCAGCTTTTCACCGAAGACAAGCAAAACCTTTCGTCTGGGATGACAATCATTGGACATGTGTATGAAGCTTTACACAGAGAAGCCAAGGTCAACTTAAAGGAAAAGAGAAAATCACTGCAGCCATCACATTAAAATGTAATTTATTGCAGCTTGTTTTCTGCTTTAGATATGTCCTTAAAAAAAAAAAAACTTATAGATAACCACTGCCTATCTCAATCAATCAAATCTTTTAGGGAATTCCTCGCTGACAGATTCGCTGAGGGCTTCCGAGTTACTATTCTGATTGGTATTCGGTCTTCAGTCTGATAACACTTGCTGCATGCTTGTTCCAGTCCATGCCTGGAATGCTGCTATAGACATCAGGCAACTAGAATTATTATTATTACTGTATTATTAAACAGAATTTATATAGCGCCAACAAATTAAGCAGCGCTGTACATTAAATACAGGCTGCAAAATGACAGACGAATACAGACAGTGACACAGGAGGAGGAGAAGACCCTGCCCCGAAGAGCTTACAATCTAGAATTCATACAAGATCACAAACAACCAATTTCTATCAGTACAGGTTCCCTTTAGAGAAGATTTCATTTTATATATTTATTTTAATTTTTATATATATAAGGAATGTTATTGGTTTCTTTCCAGTGACATTGTAGCTTTCCTCCATCATTTCCTCCTCACCCACCCCTTTTTCTGCTGCATTTCACGCAAGCAAAATATTAACAGCCGCCGGTCTGCTAAATACTGAACGTCTTTGTTTGAAGGAGGGAGAAGCTGGCAGCACTGGAATGGAGCAATAATGGCAAATAGAGCCATGTGAAAAGGAAGGCTGAAGTCAGCAATGTAAACACAGGGATGGGGAAGTGGGGGGTCTGCTCACAGTTGCTAGGCGACAAGGGAAGAGCCCCCCCTGTTTCCTGCAATACACTGGAGAATGGCTACAGTAGCAACTTAAGCAGCTGAGGATTTCCAAGCACAGCCCATGGTATCAACAGAATAATCCAATTTAGCCTCAAGGTTACCGGGGTCAGATGGATGCCAGGACATTGAAATTTTGGGTCTTGAGATGTTGCAAGAACAGGATGTTGTAGTTCTAAATGAGAATGAAATGAAGTGATCATTATACACGATCATAAAGGTGGGCAGATATTTTACCAAGAGGAGCAGAGATCCAATACAATGGCATGACAAATGTGCTTTTAAAAGGCAATTTTATTTTTGTTGCAAATTCTCTGTACATAAGGTGCGTGTATGTGTGAAGAAAAACGATAACAAAAAATTGATTTGATGCGATTGGTTGACCTCAATGTGGAAGCCAAAGTCAAATCACGGGAGTACCCCAGGCATAGGGGGCGTGCTGTTCAACCAATCCCACCACCACCAATGTTCCCAGCGGATCTTTCTTTTAAAACAATGATGGTACAAATCATGCAATTTGGGTGGCCAAAAAAAAAAGTTTGAAAATGGTCTGTCTCAACATGTGGATGGCAGACGCAACTTAGAAGTTTGATGACCCCTGGCTTAGCTTCGTTTTTTCTTTCTGACTCATTTCTTGTTTTCTGTTGTTTATTTATCTGTTGTTTCTGTATTTTTATAGTCTATGGGGTTTGATAGGCCGGTACAGTATGGCCACTGTTTTTTACTGTTACTTACGCCAGAGTTTTATGTACCATTATCGGATGTACCTATCACCCTGTATGCTGTGTTTACGAGATGTTTTGCTGTATAAGCCTGGTTGTCTTTGTATGTGAAAATGTTCAATAAAAATTCAGTTTGAAAAAAAAAAAAAAGAAGTTTGATGCCATTATGAATAAAAGTGACTTTGAAAGTATTTAATTCACAAGGTTCTACTATGGTAAACCTGCAAACAACAACAAGGCCCACCGATAATGGTGGCTATGGGTAGACGGAGCTGAGAACCAAAGTTAGACATTTCTGTGATAGAAAGTGGTGTGTGCTTTTTCTGGGATGAGGGTTGGTCATTGAAACGAAACCTGAAGAGGCAAAAATGTCACTAGTTACCCCTACATGCCTGCCATACAGTTGCTACCAACCAAAATGTTTCATCACTTGGGGTGCCCTAAATTGTAGGTTTCCATAATGCAGATAATAGGATTTCCTGGTTGATAATCTGATCTGCGCAATTTTGCACCACAGTAGTGCCTAGGTGAGGTTGCCCATATTAGTGATAGGCCAGTCCTATGGCACAGAAGGAAGGGCAAAGAAAATGACTGTGAAGCCTAGCCAATATTTGAAATTACAGCATGCCCTACTATTCATGCCACCTTGGGCACCGGACAGCTAAATTACACTGATTTGCAACAAATAGGATATGCCTGCTGTAGGGTGTTGCAGTAATTTCTTACCACCTGTGGTGTTTTCAGGTTAACCTGCTGGTTTCAATAAAATATCAGACTTTGGTGGTTTAATCTTTTCAAATGTTTCCAAAAACACTGAATTACCCTATACATCTGATCAGATATCAGCTATGGCACATTTACAATGTCCCTTGCACCAGAAAACCAACAGTTAAAACTGGTTGCTATTAACATATTCATGTGTCAGCTTAAGGAACACAAATGTCTCACCCACAGGGCAAAAAGTAAAGCTGGACTGGTGACAACAGAACTGAAGATGTCATCCACCACACCCATACTGTTGGCAGTAAATAAATCTGAGGGCCCAGAACTTATTGTCCAATTTCTGCAGTGTCTGTGGTTGACGATTCCAATGAAACGGTATATTTGCAAGTAATGATTACCTTAACATCTTGCTCAAGGGCGTTGATGAATTCGCTGTCAACCTGTCCTGTCTGGGCCACCCTTAGGCCTCTGCGCTCGGCTTTTTTCAACCGGTACTGCAGGATCCGGCAAGTCTTGTGCACTTGTTCCAGCTGTTGTCGGAGTTCCTGCAACTGATATACATCTTCCTCCATGTAGACATCTCTCATTTCCAACATCTCTGACCTCAGCTCTTCAATCTCATCCTAAAGAAGAAGAACAGGAAAAAAGGGGAAAAATCAGTGATGTGTACATTTGACCCAGGAACAAAATTCCTTAAGTAAGAAAAAGATTAAAAGTGTTGCATTGCTCTTGAGGGCAGCCACTAAATGGGGCCACTCATGAATACTCATGTATTCATCTACAGATCACAAGTCAAAGACCCTTTCAGCCATAGTAGAAAATCAGAAAACTACCTAAAGGCAAAGTAAACAAAGACCCCATAATTTTTTGGTTTTATGAAAAGCCTTTGGTAAAAGATTTAATTGCCCCACAGCCATCTACATAGCATAGGACAACGGAAAAGGTTGCTTTACAATTGTCAAAGAATAAACCAGGCCTGTACTTTGAAAAGAACCAAATACTTCTCATGTGCATGCATTCTATTTAGTTTCACATCGCAGATAATTTCTCATGTGACCCTGAATTGTAGAATGGTTTCACATTCTGGCATTAGGCACATAGATAAACTGCTTCTGTCCTATAGGTTCCTAGCTACACTTAATGAACTTAGGTCACAGTGAGGTCAAGGTGCTCTCCAGAGGAATACAAGGGACCATGTGTGAATGCACAAAGAGCTCCAAGTAGATCAGTTCCTGTGCAGCCTTATCCAAATCATATCTGCCATCAGTTATAAGTTCTTAAACATTTTTAACTGCAAGGCATCCAAATACTTCCCAATACAACCACCTGCCCTTTCAATTAATGGACATTCAAAGTGTCCAATTTATTGCAGCCCTTTAATATTATAATACAGTATTTAAATTGCACCATCATATTACACAGTGCTGTACAAAGTTCATAGTCATGTCACTAGCTGTCCCTCAAAGGAGCTCACAATCTAATGTCACTACCATAGTCATATGTCAATATCACAGTCTAAGGTCAATTTTTGGGGGAAGCCAATTAACCTGACTGCATGTTTATGGAATGTGGGAGGAAACCCACGCAAACACAGGGAGAACCTGCAAACTCCATGCAGATGGTGTCCTGGCCGAGATTCGAACATGGGACCCAGCGCTTCTGCGCCTGAGCCACCGTTCTGCCCACCTCTGAGCCCTTCTCTCTCCTATGAATTATTGCAGGGATTGTATCCAACTAATATGACTTTACTTAAGCTGTACGGTGCCCAGCCCAGGGGCTCTACTTTAGCAACCTGCTAAGAAACAATTTCATTCTCATCACCACCAGAAACCACCATGACAATAGATCATCTCAAACCGAGCTACAAGCCGTGGCCTAGAAAATGAACAAAATAACTGCATAATTTTGTATGATCGAATGTGTATATAATATCTGATGCAGTAGACTGGTTTGGCCATGACAACCAGCAAATTCTGAAAAAGTTGTAAAGGCAGGACAAAAGCATGTCAAAAAAGTAAAAAAATGAAAAAAAAATGCGAAGCCAAAGAAGATGTACAACTGCCACGGTGCATGTAATGAGGAAGGCGGTGGTGAGTGATTAACTGCTATACTGAAATACAATACTGCTGTTCTATTCACTCAGCTGCCAACATCAAAGTTAAGATGAACTGGTAAAATGATGTAACATAAAAAACCTAAACACGGGGGCAGCTTTGATGCAGAGCAAGCTACAGGTCATTTACCTGAACTGATGAGCTTTATAATAATGACTAGGTACATACATGACTGCTCAAGTAAAACAAGACGTCACTGAGGTGCAAAACAGGAAAAAAAGAAATGAGAAAACTTCCTTAGTTATAATGTAAAGGCTGGGTGCACAGTCCATCAATAACCTACAACTTGACCACAAGTACCTAGATATTGTGATACTTCTCCATATTCAGCTAACAAACTCAAGATGGTGGCTTGATGGTAAACCAATGTGCTTGATTTTGCAAAGGATATGCTTTGTATCCTTTTTTTTTCTATCATTGTTTTAAAATGATACTTTGTCCAGAAAATATATTCTACCAAGCCAATGGATATTTACCCATTATGGTCTTTAGGTATATGCTTGATTGAGAGCAGGAACCGGTAAGAAAAATGAATAAAACATGAGAGCAGAAACCGTTAAGAAAAATAAATAGGAATTGAAAGAAAACATGGGATTGATTTCTACCACAAACAATAAAGGGTGGTTAGTATCTTGTATCTGACTGGTTGCTATGGGTTTCTACACACTAATGGTTTGTCTCTTTTCTGCTACAGGTATATAGCAAAAATGTAACACAAGCCTTACCTAGAACTCAACTTAATTGTTGTGGATTCTTTCAGATCTACACTTCAATACCTTATAGCCTGGGACCCAGATCGTTACAAACCTCACATAAAAGTGACTTAGGAAATTGTAGGGTGCAGTAAGAGAAGAACAGTTTTAAATATGGAGAATTCTTGATAGGCCTAACAATAAAATTCACCACTAGTCAATATGGAAAATACACACCCTATCAAAGTGACTTTACCATGCCTGGAGCCAAGCTTTGCTTCCTAAGCATATGAACACATCACCACATTGACCAAATACAAAGAGATTACCGTCTGGGGTCAGGAGGAAACTCTTCATGCATGGCGGAGCCAGGGCACCACAAGGGGAAGTGACAGATTGAAAAAGGGGGCCCAGACAGCTGTCCTATAGAGAACGACAGCTTCTCACCTTCTGGACATGGAAGTTCCCTTCACCATGAACTTGGCACCATAACACCATCCGTGTCAGCCGGCAATGAATAATTCAAAGCAGACACTGCATCTGTCCTGTTGCCTCCCCTCCCAACCATAATCCCAGGGTTACCATTGGGGAAATGGGTTACAGGTAGCAAAAACATACAAATTTTGCAGCTGCAGATCTCTCAGAATAATTAGTCAGCAATGCTCATTTCTGTTCTCCTTCACCAACATCTAAAAGAACTCTGTACACTTTGCTAATAAGCGCTGATCTCAGGATTCTCCTTTTTTTCCCAATATTAAAGCAATCATTAAAACTAGAACGGTAGCAGATTCTATGTTCTTCATTCCCCCCAACCAGGGCATGTTTGTCTATAAACGGTCACAGTCACTGGCTCAGAACAAGTACGGTACCAAACCTAAAGTAGCCCTGTTACTAAATTATGCAACAAAGGGATCCAAGGCTGCACTCAGCAGAAGACCCTTGCCAATAAAACATGATAAAGGTATTCAGGAATCATTTACTCACCAGCCAGTTGGGCAGTACAGTCTTTAATTGGGCACTATTCAGATGTAGCAATTACTTTATGGACAAAAGTCCTGGCTCAGAGATGACCATCATTGCAGCCGACATAGGGACGTGCAAAGTGTGCTTCTGCACAAGGGCCCCAGATCCTCCTCTGGCAACAGGGGCCCAAAGTCAGTTCTGCAAAGGGGCCTACAGCTGGCTATGCCAATCATATAAATTCTGGTGTTTGTGCAATTTGTTCACATATGTCGGACACAGATTAGCCCCTACTGCAATCTGCTAGAATGGTACAATGTTCAGGTGAATCAAGGGTATGGGGAAGAAAAGACTGAGGAAATGCTAACTGACTTATGCCACTATCTCAGCCTAGACAAAGTCTCAGAGCTGGAATTTAAAAACATATTTTTTAAAGGATAAAATTGTTTTTATATGCTGTGTAACAAGCCAGGAATTTATCATGCAGGCTTGTAAAACTACAGCAAGGTCCACCTTAAACGCCCTCCCTATTTTTTTTATAACAAGCTGGAAACTAACATTGTTACACCCTGAGATCCTTTGCCAAAAGTCACCGATAAAAAATCTGTGGCCGCTTCCCTACAGACGCCAGGAAAGCGTTAATCTAACCGCCAGCATGCAGCAAGATCAGGAGCTGGAAGGTGAAAGTGGTGTTAATTTGATGCAAAGATTCAGCACAGACAGGTTGTAACATGAATATAAACCAACATGGAGCTGCCACTGAACACTTGGCAATCATATTTTCCAGGGATACAGCTGAACTAGGACAGCCCAGTGTGAGCATGAAGACTGCAGCTTCTGCAAAACAGGAATCAACAAAGAAACCACAATTTTCTTTGCTTCTCACGCAGCGAGAACATGCCGAATGTCTGCACGATGCAACACACTGCAGACATACTGTGGAAAAAACAAAGCAAATCTCAGGTGACACATAAAAAAAAGCACTTGGACACATATGGGTGTGTCACCCCACTGTACAACAGCAAGCTTTTAAAGCCACCACCATCAGCAGCAATTAGAGTAAATCTCAATTTTAAACCAAAAAAAGCAAGCTATAGCATTAAAACAAAAAGCTGGCAAACACCTTAACACTTTCTGTTTAATGTAACTGAAATTAAAAAGCCTTTCCAGGACCTGAAATGGTGTCTGTGGCATTCTGACTGCAGAGGTTTCATTAGGGATCCATTACACCCAAGAAACAGGTTCTTTTCTGGTGCAAACCTAATCATTTTGCAGATGATTTACCAGGATTTTTTTGGGGGGATATGGTTGTTTTCTTCAAAGTTCCATTCTTTTGACTTTACCTGGAGCATAAAGTTCTATTAGGGGGGCACTTGAGTGGTGCATTTTGGTTTTTTTGGGGGGGTGGCTGGGTTAGGTTACCCTGCCTTTAACCATCACGGTGCGGTTCGGCTACAATGTATGACTGGAACATTTCAACCCCATTCTCATCATTCATCTATTCCAGTATTTTACCTCCATTCTCCACTCATCCTTTATCCATTGCAGAATTTTACTCCCCTTTTGATCATTTCTCCAATCCAGTAATCTCCGTGTTCGGTATTTGGTCTAAGATTTTAACCCCGCTCCTCATTTATCCATTCCAGTATTTTGGGCCTCCTCACGTTTAACCATTGCAATATTCTTGGATCTCTTCCCACTAATCCTTTTAGACCCCTCACATAATTAATATTTTGTTCCCTGCTTATAATGCATTCATTCCAATATTTTACCTTTTTCTCTTCTCCATTCCAGTACTTTATACTCTCTCTCCAATCCCTTTTAATAAAGTGTTGACATTTTCTTTTGTAGCTGCCTTAATGGGCTGAATAGCTCTTCGTGTTCAGCAGTTATCTTTTCAGATTTTTTTCTTTTTTTTTTTTTGCAATATCAGATTTGCCACAATAAATACATTTTGCTTTCACCAACTCTCAGGAGGGTTTTATACAGATATTCTCCGAGTCTGTTAGGATTAGCTGTCAACAAATTCATTGAATGAACACAAACTGTCTACCAGGAACTTGATGGCCATTTATCATTGGAACGCCGCGGGCTCTACAGACAAAACTGGTACTGAATTGAAGCTCGCACCCAGGGATCGTCTGAACCTGAAAGGTTACAGTGAATAAAAGCGACAACTCCTCAGCGTATTTGGGACCTCCGCAGGTGACGGGATATTTAATGCCTGACTGGGTAAAACATTGGGATTAACACATGCAAGTCAGATTTGGTCAGTGGTTAAAAGAAAGCAGTGTAGGATATGACACATGGCGAGGATATTCTCTGCTGCGCTTGTGAAACTCAAAAAGTCAGAACATTCCCTGGAGCAAGACCACAGTAATCATGCTGGGAAAAAAACCCTGAGGAAATGGCGGGACCGCACATTAATTAAAGAGAACCAAGCTGTTGCTGAATAGCAACAAACAGAAAATAAAGCATTTGATTTTGACACTTAGTTATAGATGGATTGTTCCTAATACCATTAAAAAAAGTAATAATGCAGCTTACTATAAATTGTGGTTGCATCAATTTTTCGAATTTGGCGAATAACACAATTCCAAGTGCAAGTTAAAGGGAGCCATGCAAAAAAAACAAAGCAGATACTGTCCTTTTCCACTGTTCAAGCAAAATCATCCACTCAGAAACCAACACTTCTGGAAATGTTCATCTGGTCCCTGCCGTGTAACTGTGTTTCCTCCCGCTGACCTTAACCTTTTCACCAATGTCAGGCATTGGTTGCCAGGAGTAACCACCAAGTGAAGCTTAATTGACCCCCAGGGTTCACTGATCTTAGGGGAAGCACTGGTCAATTAGAAGAGTTTTTCCAGGTTGATCGCTTCTATACCGCCGAGACCTGCGCTTTCCACAAACATATATTGCTTGGCTACAACTGCAGCTTTGTAGAGCATTAGGTTCTTGGTTCACAGTGCAAATACTACATCACAGAACACATCGTACATACAAGCTTTTACATATCCATGCAAAAAAAAAATTAAACCTCTAACCCACTAAAATACATTTATCTTTTCTCTTAAGCTTCAGATCATGACCTGATCTTCCAGTTTTTGTCCCTCTAGAATATTACATACTGAAATCTTCCAGGGAGCGGATTGGGCAGGAGCCATATTATAAATGAAAGACCTGCAACAAGCAATTGTGAATATTTTCCAGAGCAAAAAACAGCATTCTGCAGACCCATGCAGGACAAATTTTTTCACTGCCATGTACATGAGAAAATGTATTAGGATACAATTCAATATAAAGATGCTCCCTGGGTGCAGCTATGCCATATTATTCATTTTTTAATTCTGCAATAAACTAACAAGGGGGAAAAGTAATGACCAGAACTACAAATGTGCCTAAATTATAAAAGGTTTGAAATGTTCAGATCCTCTTCTCCGGTTCCCTTTTAAGCCCAATGGAATTGACAGAAATAAATGTTCTGCCAAACAAACTAATCACTTTCATTTTTATTATTTTTATTAAACAGGATCTATATAGCGCCAACATATTACACAGCGCTGTACATTAAATAGGGCAGTGCTCAACCCAGGAATTTTTTTGAGCCGGGTGGGAAGAAATTGTAGGCGGGTGGCATCCCCTGTATTGTGACCCAACTCTTCAATAGCCACATAAAAACAGCCGGGTGGTTACTGAAAAGTGCCGGGTGGTGTGCCCAGCTAAAAGGGGCTGGGGAGAACACTGTAGGAGTGGCAAATGAAAGACGAATACAGTAACACAGGACTTCATACCAATATCCCTTTTTAGAGCACCAAGGTGACAGTGCAGTCCAATGGATACCCAAATTGAAGCCAACTAACCATTGTAGTTTAATTGACTGGGCAAGACACAACCACGCTCTTCTTGCCCAAGACACGTACGTCCTGTATGTATTTAGCGGAAGGTAGGCCAGGTACATTTCAATACTTTTCATTATAATTGTACTTATTTTTCTATTTATATACATAAATATAATAGCAGTGTATATAATAATATAAATTAGCAGCAAAGGCAGTGTAAGCTAAGAAAGTGATTTTGAGTTATGACGTTTTTCACAGATGCCCAATTACTGTCCTCCATCATCTTTTCCACAACCTAACCTCCTACTGATGTCATGGGAATTACAAACGGCAAGCACACGAGAACAGTAAAAAGCACACGCGAATTATAAACCATAAAGCAAGTCTCATTTTTTTTTTAATTTAATATACAGCGTTAGTTTCCAAGCCACTTGAACTATTAGCTCATATTTGTTAAAATTGACCTGCTTTCTCATAGGTCGCCATACTGAATGTCTCTCATGCCCTCCCTATATGAAATACTGAAGCTTCATAGGGAATGTGGAGCCTAGCTACCAACCAGTATAAACAAAGCAGCACATTCTCCTCCATCTTCTCCCCGAACAGCTTCCCGGCAGCTCCAACATAAACAGATATTATCCTCTGGAGTTTCACAACAAACCTGCACAGCACCAAGACATTTTATCACACAAAACACAAGCAGAGCTAAAACACGTCAAAACTTGACTCAGGAACCTTTAATGATACATCTTTGGTCATCATCAGGCAGGCTTTCAAACCAAGAGAAGAAGTGATTCAGTTCATACATGACGATGCAGGAACTTTGCAAAAAGGCTGCAACAAATTAATCATTTTGCATCATTTGGGGGAATTGTGAGCAGTTGTAAATAGCTTTTAGGTGCATCCCACACTGCAAAAAAATATATATTGTGGTTTACTAATCCTAAAATGTGTGCGCTGTGTCTGTTTTTTCCTCACTCACGCTTTTACGTACCTGCTGATCCTTTCAGTAATACTCACTTGTCCCACTGTACCTATGCAAACACACCTTATTCCTCCAGTGAAAAGACTACAGTATATCTCCCCCTTTCCATAACACGCAGGAAATGTTCTGCAGTTAATAGTGAACCCGAAATGACGCTAACTGAAAAAAGTGCAGCACAAGCAATCATGTGCACACTAGACGTCTGTCAGGATCAGAATGCTTTTTTCCATTTATTGAAGAGATGCAATTCATAATCTGAGTTTGTGCATACTTTAAGCAAAGGAAAAGAAATTGCTTCTGGACTACAATGTGTGTGGATAACGGAGGGATGCTAGCAAATGAAATGTAGGCATTTATTATTCTTATTTTTGGGTTTAATTGCGCTGAAAACACAACCAGTTTTCATTACATACCTTATATTGGACATAGTACCATGATGGTTGTGCTTATTCTATGCAATGCAGGCAGATCATTGCTGGTAGGAGGGAATGGCAGAGTGTTGCAGCAGCCACATGAAATGCTGAAGCTATAATTTAAAGAACTGGAATGCAATGCATGAAATGATTGTGCCAGGGGCACCATAGCTGGGATGGAAAGGACTAGATGGTAAGCAGCCTTATAGTACTGGGTAAGCAAGGCTTCCATCTGCTGCAACATTTAATGCACACTGTGAAAACCTTACAGTGTTCAACGAAATGAAAGTAAGTCCCTGCAATATATGGTAAGAGCTGTATACATGTACATATATGTGTTTTTTCTTTTGCGTACAACACCATGGATTCTAAAAATGTCCTTTTCCCAAATCCAATGCTGCTGCAGTGGGCATGGAAACTGGCTATTATTCCTGAGAGATTTGCCAGTATTATGAAGATTACAGGAACCGCAGGAAGCAATGAAACAAGCAAGAAGAAAATGTAATAAATTACCAC
This sequence comes from Pyxicephalus adspersus, assembly GCF_032062135.1. Lineage (NCBI taxonomy): Eukaryota > Metazoa > Chordata > Amphibia > Anura > Pyxicephalidae > Pyxicephalus > Pyxicephalus adspersus. Next base: position 12,707,402 of record NC_092860.1, on the reverse strand, counting down.
ATGACAATCACGGAATCCCGAAGGACGAGGCATGCATATCGATCTGTCTGCATTGGTGTCCTGGCTTTCAGCCATGAAATTAATGGTTTAACAGTAGTGATCAGGACTGCTGGGGCTGCATGTGTAACCTCCGGATGCTCAGTAGCCCAACAAGCATTATTGTATTCTCCTGGTTACATACTATTCTGCATATGATCTGCCACCCTGTAACACAGACGAGATGTGAACACAGAGGGTCTTCTCCATCTCTAGATGACTTTCAATACTCAGATCACACCAGCTACAACAACAGAAGTACCTGGGAATACATACACTGCAATTATCACAGGTTGTGACTTCATTCTCTACACGATCCTACCAGGAATGTGAAGATAATAGCCCTGATTTATTAAAGCTCTCCAAGGATGGAGTATACACTTTCAGCAGTGAAGCTGGGTGATCCAGCAAACCTTGAATGGATTTCCTAAAAATCATTAGCTATTTGTTAGCAAATGTTTTCAATTCTGGAACAGATCCATTCCAGGTTTGCTGGGTCAACCAGCTTCCCTGATGAAAGTGTATCCTATCCAGCCTTGGAGAGCTTTAATAATTCTGGGCCAATGTGATAGAACAAAAACTATTCCTCATTTATTTGTCCATGAGGAGCGAAATGAGAAAGTTAAGAGAAAACCCCATAATGATTAACAAACATGAAACCAGCTATTTAAACTAAAGGGCAACTAGAATACAGATAGTCCCCAAGTTACATACAAGATAGTGAATGTAGGTTTGTTCTTAAGTTGAATTTGTATGCAAGTTGGAACAGGTATATTATTTTAATAAATGCAATTAGGACAGATGTCTAAACTTAATATTGAGCAGCGTGGTGTCAGTTACTGTATAAAATCCTCACTTAATCACAAAGGAAGCAAAAAAAAAAAAAAAACTTTATGAAGCCTAGACATTCATTAACTTCTGGACTAAGCTGTGCTTTGATATGCAAAAAGAAACAACAGCACGTTTGTTTGGTCATTAAAGAGTTACAGAAGGCTGCAGAGGAGCTCAGCAGTGTTTAGCAAAAGATTTCTTCTGCATGTCATGCAAACCGCCCCCTCCCCCTCCAAGCCTCTGTCCTGCACACAAGGGAGCAGGAAAGCGCCATTGGTATCTAAGAGTCGTATTATGTCAGATGTCCTTAACCCAGGGACTACCCACATATTAAGAGGTGCAACAGAGAAGTCTAATATTAAACAAAAAAATTTACAAACAAAACTGACAATTTTTGGTGGAGAGAAATGGAAAGATTGGCCCAGATATACTAATGTTCAGAACATTGTGGAAATCCCATTAAAATTCATTACTTATAGTTTCAAGCTAATGTCTTTGAAAACACTGAAGCCATACGGTCAGCATACAGTAGTATTTTCTGGATGTATATAAATCACAGAAAAATTTGTTGTAAAACAAATATAAAGTCTGTTCTAAAAGCTTTTATTGTCCAAGTACAGTTCGGCACCAGACTTAAAAAATGCTGTATGATCCCCAGGGGTGATGTAACGAGCTTTGTGGGAAAAGAAGTGAATAGGAGATATACTCAAGAATTTGAAGGCATTTAACAAAGTCCAGGAAGGAAACACGCTTGCTAGAAGAGGCCTTAGGGCAAGAGGTTATGTACAAACACACAAGCTGGGAGGGTTCAAGTAACATCTAATTGTTTTGGTTTCAATATGTAGAACTAAGACTTCTATGACAATGTAAATATAGACCAAATCTAGCTAATATGATATGCACAAAATGTCTACATTAAAAAAATGCATTCTTTAATTATAACACCTGTAATATGTTAGCACTATATAAACACAGTGTAATAATAACAACTGTGCTCTATAAGGCAAACTACACTTGCACAATGGTTCTCGTCCAATATCAGCTCAGGGCTGATATCAGACAAGAATCTTGCATGTGTACAGCGCTTGTCATCCATTGCTCAAACTCCCTTCCTGGCAGATCCACAGACGATGGACAAGGAACGATCGTAATGGAAGTGAAGAGGAGAGAGTGCAGCAGGGTGCCGCTCCGTCGTTCTCCCCCCTCTATTCTCTATAAAGCAAAATGAAGCTGTATGTTTAGCGCTCGTTCATGCATCGTTCAGTCCTTTGTCGTGAAAGATCCTTTCCAACGACAATTATTGCACATGTGTACATAGCCTAAGGCATTCCAATACACAAACATTAAAAGTCAAAGGTTGGTCTGTGCACCTCTCACAACTTTATATTAGAAATGTAGTCCGGCCATCACTCTAAAGGAAGAAAGGAAAGTCCACAACAATTGAAAGCACCTTTGTCTTCATGAGTTCCTGGCATGTTGAAGAGGTGGTTTAAAGGTAGTAGAAGCAACTGAAGAAGCTAGAATTGCATATGTCAATGAAAGCTAAAGAAAGGGTTACTAAATTGTAATCTAGATGGACTATCTGACTTTGTTGGTGCTATGTTTCCTTTATAGATTCGGATACTGATGTAACATCATCTCTGGAGTTGTTCTTCAACAATATTTGTTGAAGAAGCCCTTGCCTGATATAAAGCATCAGTTATGAATATACACAGCCCAGCAACCCATCTGGTAAAGAGATACCCTGACATATATTTACACATGACCCGAAGAGTTACAGTAGTTTCCTGGTGACTTAATCTTGCTTTTAACAAGACAGAGAGTGACTGTATGAGAACCGTAGGTCACACACTGTCCCAAGCACCAGAGATCATCTGGAAGCAATTTTGGCACAGTTTGCTGAGGGGGAGAACATCCTGTGTGCCGGGACCATGTGCATATAAAAAGCTTGCAGAGCCAGCCAATCGGGAGCAAGCCATGGCCAGATTTGAAAACAAGCTGTTTAGATTCAAAAGTGCAGAATGTGAAATGGTTTTCTTGTGGAACAGCTGTACAGAAATAATAAAAAAAGCTACTGCTGAAGCATTACAGGATTTTAAGCTAAACGGTTCATTCGCCAGATGCAGGAAACTGTAGATATCACACAGAATAGCAAAAACTAAATGAATGAAGAAAGCAGGTGCCGGTCAGTCCAATCTGGTAATCAGCAGGTAATAAGTGATGTAGATTCAAATATACAAAGCTACATGCCTTGCCTGCAAATGGTTCTTTAAATGATGGTAAATGACATCTGAAATCGTATTGGTAGCTGCACACTACGAAGACGCCATTCTTCCTTCAAGTATTTCTACAGCAGCCACTTCAAACTTTTCAGGCTTTGGTCGTAACTCAGTGAGTCTTTGATGTTTGAAATACTACAATATATGTATCTGGTGATGACGATAATACAGAAGGTGCAGAAACAAATACATGGTTATTCCTGATTTTCCTCGGTCCCCTGATGTTGAGGATTTACCATCCTACATCAATTCCTCTGCTGACTTTCCAATAATCACCGAGTGCTTATAAATAAAAAAAACTAAATAGATAAACAATGTAGTTAGGAATGTACAGTGCATGCAACATTACACATCATTAGCTCAGCTTCATGGTCTCAGCAATAAAGCATGCCTGGAAATTGCTGCTGATTATGAAGAAGAAAAAAAAGGGCGTTGTTAATAGCCAGGTTTAAAAACAATGGAGCAATTTAGTCGTTCCACAGAAGTGAAGCCAAAGGGTAATAATGAATTGTAGTTTAGGAAACATTATTGAATTTTTAAATCGGCTGATAGAATAGTTCTTATTTATGGAACATATTACTGTAAAACCGGACATACCTTTTAGTAGCCAATCAACCCCTATAGTCATATTGATAGGATACTGGAACACAAAGACATTAGAAGCCAGAATCCCAAGATATGGGCTAAAGGCTATGGAGCACCCAAACCCGGCCCCCTCCAGCCAATAACAATGCCTTCAATATAGGAAACAGATCTTCTAAGTACATGTTACTTTGCTATCAAATTTATACTTGTGGGGCTTACACTTTCCTAGGAACCTGGTATGTTTTAGGCCAGGCATATATTTTTTATATTAGGCAGCTCCTGGTATGAATCTCAAACCTAACAGTACAACCATCTTGTATTGTGGAATAACTCATCTTCAAAGATCATAATGATTCCACACTCAGGTTTCAGGTTTACATTAGAAGGGAGATTAAATCATGTGAATCCTGTAATGTGCACACACACTGCTCAGATCATATTATAAACCAGCTATATCTAAATTGCAGGCCGGCTTAGCATTTAGTATTGTGACCCTTACACCATCTAGATCTCAGAATAATTATCCAATCTGCATGATCCTTTCTGTGCAAGTCCTTAGTTTTGCCATCTACATTATGAAAATGGGTTATTTATTTGGTCTTGACACAATTTGGTCTACTGTTTGTATGACTGCGGTAAAATTATTCATTTGTAAGCCTCTTTAGAATGACGTAAATGGTTCCACGTACTTTATAATACGGTGGCTGTGTTATGTAAGTGAATTAAACTAAGTACTGTAACAATACACAGAGTACCATCAACACAAGACTATCTACATAAACATAATATTAATAAGAGACAGTGACTTTTTTCTGCAACTTTGCTTGCTGCACAGTGATCAATGTGCTAAAAATGATTTGACAGACATGTGCCAAGTAAAAGGAGACATAAAAAGCTATTTAGTTTAGCCTTTAATGTGAACCTTTGAATGTGTGCTTTGCAAATGTATGAGAAACTGCTTATTTACCTAAATTTTCCCCTCTGAAGCAGGACATGACTTCTCTTTGTTCTCCCAACACTCCATTAAGACACAGATACAAAGAGAAGCATCCTTGTGTAAGGTCATAACATGGGGCTTACAAGAGGCTGAAAATTCTCACCCAACACCCATGTGACAGCACAAAGTGCTTTCTAGGCCATGCACCAGTGGATGGGTGAGCAAGTCCTAAGATCCCTCTACTCATAAATGAAGAATCTTCTTTGCTTCAAGCAGCTGAACAAAGTGGTTGGGAACAGAAGCGGTGCTAGGGATGGAAAAGTTAGGTGAACCTTTCTGACAAACAATCGATACTGGTAAAACATGACAAGGCTTGATTTCTTAAAGATCTTAGGAACTTTTTGGTAAAATATGTCACCCACAGTTTCTGGCCCACCCAGCTTGGGAAAAAAATGCAAACAAACACCCAAACAGGCCTTCCTCATAAATGTTGCAGCAGGTGTGCAGAGTAATCAATGGCAGGAGTCCCGTCTCTGTAGTCACCAATGGTTTTTAGAGGGGTCATTTTAAAAATGGATTTTTCCATTCTGCGCAGTTATTTACAATTAAAAAATGTATATCGAAATGCAATATAATCATTTGAAAGTGACAGAAAGAAAGAAAAACAAACATCTACATTAGCGCCAGAATGCACCAAAGTACTCTTGGGAAATTGCATTTCTTGGCCACCAAGTAGCTAATCGGTGATAAGCAAAAACACGATTGTACAGCTGCTGAACCATCCACGGTGACACAACCCCTGGATTCACTTGCTGCTGTTGTAAAATGAACATTGCCAGCATGGCATCCTTCACAACAACTCTCTGGGCTCAGCCATGCTTCCCATGAACTCTAGATTAAAGCCAGACACTGTCAAGCCGTGTATACTGAGCACAGCATGCGAGTGCTGCCAGCCGGTTTTCTTTCTTGGCACAGACCCCTCCATTAAGGAACAATAAAACAGGGTTTCCAAACACTCCAAAGATGGTATAAACTTTCACACCAGACGGTCTCAAAAGAAAAAAAAAAATTGTCCTCAGAAAACACCATGGGGACACCTGGTGCAAACACTCCACTGACAGCTGATACAACATGTCTGTGCTTTGGTCAGTTTAACCCTCTCTTGGGTGAAGTCACCTTACAATATACAAGACAAACTTTATGGCTCAAACACTTTGAAATGTTATATGACAAATGCTGTTTTGGTTCTATTTGTTTCACATTGCATTTTCAGCTATAATAATGTCCATTCTGCAATGGTAGTAAGGGCTGCTACATTCTCAAAGTGACATTTCATACAAAACTGGGTGGCCTGGTGCTAGGTCAACCAACTGGACTAATATTTTTGAGTTCCTGGCATTGCAAACCTTACACAAGTACAGTTAAACCCTCAAAAAAAGTTATCAGAGACTACATTTTGATTATTTTTTTGATGCAAGTAAACAAAAAGTAATTTTTTGGGTAATGTTGACAGCACCATGTTGTGCATGTACCATTCTGGAAAAAGTAGCAGAAGCCAAATAATTTGCTGCAGTATACTTGTGGACATCCAAGTGTGGACACTTACACTAGAGCAGTGGCTATTCTATCTGACACCCTGGGCACATCCATGGCTTCCTCTGGACTACAATTCCCATGATGTTTTGTGCCTGAGCAGCACAGCACCTCTCATATAAGGAAGCAGCCTAAAGCTATGTACACACATGCAATAATTGTCGTTGGAAAGGATCTTTCAGGATCCTTTCAAACGACTAACGATCACACGATGCATGAACAAGCGCTGAACATACAGCACCATTCTGTTCTATGGATTCTATGCGCTCTCTCCCCCTTCACTTGCATTACGATGGTTGGTTGTCCATCGTCCGTGGATCCGTTCGGACGACGAGCGCTGTACACACACAAGATTCTCGTCCAATATCAGCCCTGAGTCGATTATCGCCTGAGAACATTTGCATGTGTGTACGCAGCCTAAACTGTCCTTTTAAACAAATAAAAATAAACACAACAAATATTGTGAGTATTGCAATTTGTGGAGGTCATGAGAACAGGCAGGGTGCTTTGCTTGTTATCTCTTTTGGCAATTACCTTTCTTTTTAACATTGGAAACTAGCCAGCCAATCGGCTAGAACTGTCAGAATGAGGTCAACACTGAAAGCCTACTTGCACAGGTGTGTGTTTGAAGCCACGCCCAAAACTCTAGCTCCGCCCCCGCGGTTCCTTACCTTCAGATAGTCATTCTCGGAGCGTAATTCCTCCATCTCCCTCATTAGCCCCTCGGATGCCCCGTCCAGTATGTCCTCGGTCAGGTCGGAGAAGGCCATGGAGGTGCTGAGCTGCATTCGGCTGGAGGTCCCCTCGCTGCTCCCCCGGCTGCTGCTATTCTCCTCAGAAGCACACGAACCCTCTGAGCTGCTGTCCGTGCCCCGGGCCCCCCGCGCCGCCTTGTTGCCGCTACCCTTTCCTGTAGCCCGAGGGGCCGCCGGCTTTTTAGTACCGGGAGATTGCAGCGGGCGGCGGGGTGTGGGGGGTATGACCGACAGGGAGACCGGGGAACCTCTCCGAGCCTTAGACAGAGACCAGCCGCTCAGTTCCTTGGGGCGGGCCGGGGACGGAGCCCGGTTCAGCTTTTTCTTCTCCGGTAACGGCGGAGGGGCTCCTCCTCCTCCAGGCCCCGCCGGCTCCATCGCTCCGGTCACCGCGGACTCTCCACAGAGCAGAACCAGAGCGCGAGCTGCCGCTTCTACCTCCCCCCGGCTGTGTGAGTGGTGCTGCCCGGCGCGTGGCTCGATATAACGGACGCTGAGGTGTCTGCTGTGCGCATCGGACTCATCTACCCACAGGGAGGGGGGAGGGCGCTGGATAGCAGAGGACCGGCCCAGTGCAGGGAGGAGGGGGAGCATGAGAGATTGTCAGGGAGATGGAGGAGGGATGGACCGAGCTGTGATCTCTATACACAGGCACAGATCCCACAGGGGTACTTCTACATATGTCAGGGGGCCTGCAAGACTGCACCCCAACCTTTGCTATTTGCCACCCCCAGCAGTACAGAACAGGAAAGCAAGCTACTCCTTAATACCCAACAGGCATTGTTCATACTGCCCCCAGTACACAACAAGCACCCAAACTGCCCCCCTAGTACCAGCATGCAGCCAAACTGCCCCCCAGTACACACAGAGCACCCAAACTGCCCCCCAGTACACCGCATGCAGCCAAACTGCCCCGATCAGTGTTTCTCAATCAGGGTCTATGGATCGTTAGGGTTCCTCCAGAGGTTTCTAGGGGTTCCTTGAGCAATTTGTGCTTTTGTGGACAGTTTAGGTGACATCAATTATGGTTTTAGCTATCTGGGAGACATTCTTCTCACTTGCCACAAATGTAAGAGCTATTCTTCCAATGCTAATATACTGTGAGCTGGGGTTATAGTTATAGACGGGGTTCTCTGAAGATTTGCAGATTATTTTAAGGGGTTCCCCCCTGTTAAAAAGGTAGAGAAAGGCTGGTTTAGACAGACTTCACTATAAAGAGTGCTTGTTGTTAGTGGTTGTATGGAATAGACAGATGTTTAGTCCATCTGCTATTTATTACACTTTATGACATGTATTGTATTCATTTATAAATCACAAAATGTATACCGCGCTGTATTAACCACAATGGCATTCATGAGTCAGTGCCTGGAGCAGCAAGATTAGAGAGGGAGGAAGCAATGACCATCAACATCTATGAACTGTCATATGGTTTATGTTTATTTTGAAATGTATTCAATATAAATATTTCTTACATATATTTATTCAATATTTATTATTTACTATTTTCTTTCATTTTTTCTGTTTTTGTTTTCCAAATTTTGCACAAATATGGCTGAATGCAGCAAGGGAGGAAGTGTACACAGGAGATGGTAAGGCTACGTACGCATGTGCAATAATTATCATTGGAAAATGAACAATTAATGTCAGATCAATGATTATTCACAATTATTTTAAACAATTGTATAGTGCATGATTCTGTACATGCTGTAACGATACAATTGTTCAAACTTAATCCACCAATAATGTACACACACTGGATACAATCGTTTGAACAATGCAGGAAGTGACATGTACCGGAAAAAGTGTACCGCAGAACAATTCACGATCACTGAACAACCATACACACAATAGATAGAGAACGATATTCGCCCAATCAGATCTGCCAAAACGGTCGTTCGGTTCCAGTGACATTCCTCGTTCATCATGGTCGTTGGCCTGTCGTTCACTTTTTTGTTGACGAATATCGGACGATCGATCGTTATTTATTTGTTTCCAACGATAATTATTGCACGTGTATACGTAGCCTAAGAGGCGTCTGAAGACTTGCTGCAATTCCAGAAGGGTAAAGCCATCTCTCTTTTCTCTTGTACATTGGTCAGTATATCTGGGAATATATAAAGCTATAAAAAATACCCCATGCTGCCAAAAAAGTTCATTCTAGGGATCATTTTACTAAAGCAATTGCACAAGTCTACAAGAAATTTATACAATAAGTAGGGCGTTATTTGCATCATTCTATATGCTTGGGACACAGCCATGAGCATACGTGTGTTTGTGTGTGTATATATATATATATATATATATATATATATATATATGGATATTATACAGTACTATTTTGTACATACATAGCAATGCTTGCATGTTGTCCTTTTGCATACATGTAGCCACCTGCAGTAGTGCCCAGGAGCAACCATTAAACACAAATAAATAAAATTGGTTGATGTTGATGATTTAACCTGATAAAAACAATAACCTGTACTTAAAAGCAAGAAGAGACTTGCTGGAAGAGTACTGTTTCTGCTGACACACAGTCTAGGGAACAAAGGGAAGTGACCCTCAGACTGCTCAGCTTTCATTGCAATGCTGCCCTCTGTCTTCATGCTCAAACTACAGTTTATATTCCATAAACCAATGCCAGAGTTTGCAGCATGCCAATGCTTTGTGCATTTTGATTTTAGATCACAACAATGCATTGAGCAAACAATAGATTCCATTCTTTATGCTGCATAAGCTATGGCAACCATGTTTATTTTTTGCCATGATCACTTTCTTATCAAAATACCCAATTTACATATGAAGATTTCAAATGTGTCATTCTTTTAAAAAATGAATATGTGATTTCACATTTTTTTTAGTTTTTATCCAAGGATGGCTTCTTTGCTGCAGTCCATTGATACTGCATGGGCCTCGCTGCCTTTGTCAGCCAAACTGTAACGACAGCAGCTTGTCAAATAATTTTTTTGTATGTTTATTAATTATTACACAGTATTTATATAGCGCCAACATATGTACGCAGTGCTGTACAAAGTCCATAGGCATGTCTCTAAAAAGGGTTCACAATCTAATGTCCCTACCATAGTCATATGCCATTAATACAGTCTAAGGTCAGCTTTGTGGGGAAGCAAATTAACCTAACTGCATGTGTTTTAGGATGAAAAAGGAAACTGAAATACCCAGAGGAAACCCGGTGCAAACCTGCAAACTTCATGCAGATAGTTACCTGGCCAAGATTCAAACCTGGGACCCAGCGCTGTAAAGTCCAGCGGGCTAACCACTGAACCACTGTGCTGCCCTCTGTTTATTGCTTTAAAAAGGCTACAGTAAGCAAACATTTAAATAATAACATCAAATAAAATAAAACTACATTTTTTTTATAATGTATCCCTTCGACATTTGGGTTAAAAGGATTGCTCAATGGGAAAGTGATTTGAAGAAAGTGTACAAGAAAGAAAGTGCTGGAGAAAGTTAATCCGGTAATAGAAGAGGGTGGGAAGTTGGGTGTGGAATAAGCCAAAAAAGCTGTAATTGGTACTTCCAGTGGTGGGCTGAGGGGTAGCTTCAGTGGGGGTTGTTGGGAGGAAAGTTGGGGGTTGGTAAGGAATTGACCCTTAATCTTAAACTATGTGCACAAGTCAGATGATGATCGCTGAGCACAACCAATCCACCAGGGCACATTGATAATGAACTGACTAATGACACGAGTTTCCTACATAGAAGGGCACAGCGGGGTGCCGCCTGCTCGTCCTTCCCTGGCCTTGAGTGTACAGTGCTCGTTTGTACATCTGTCACTGGAAACAATCACAACAGATCATTTCCAGTGACAATCTTCTGACGTCTCTATGGGGCTTTAGACCTAATACACATAAGCAGATAAGCTGCTAATCTTGTGCTAGACCAAAATGATCCGATATATGTTGTCATTTGTAATGACAATTCCAAAAATCTGCACGCATGTATGAGATTTTTCCTTTTTTATCTGAAAAGAAATGAATATGAACCCAAAATCATATTTATTTGCTGAACTCTCTTGGTATCCTCTTTGAACGAAATAATTTCATTGGATCAGAATCTAAAATCTGCCTGTTTGTACTAGGCTATGTACTAGGACCTGAGGGTGGACAGACTGTAAGTATAAGCAGCGGAAGGGAGAGTCAATTAATTGAACCTGTTTCATAACCCAAAATGAGCAGATTACTTTATATATAGTATATTAATCTTTATACTTACAGTACACATACAATGCATAAAGCAGCAATGTTACAAAAACAATATGAGGTCAGAACTAAAGGACAATTTAACATAATGATACTCAGAAACACCTGTGTGACACAGAGATATATAACTTACAGGGAGGAAATGAACAATTATTAGTAAATCCTCAAAGAGCCTGATTTCAGGTAATCTTCTAATGCGGACGAGTTTTATCCGTCACCCTCCTTTAATTATTGCAATGTGACACTCCACCTTAACATCTTTCTATTTTTTTACTTCTCTGTGTTTCTCTTGTTATAGTAGAAAAAGAAAAGGTAATATAATCAAAGAAATGCTGTTCACTAATTAAGGGTAGTAATGGGCAAACTTACTGCAGGCTTGGACGGGCCCAACTCTGATGGGCTGCTAAGATAAGTTGGGAGCATCCAGAGGTGGTATCGCTCCTAAAAATCACTATTCTAATTGGAACGCTACTTACTACGTATTAGGCAACTGGTTGGGCAACATTCCCAATGGCTGGTGTTTTTTTAGGGGTTTTACCCCCACCCCACCCAATTACAGCCAGAAACTGTGAACTTTACCCACTGTATCCATTACAAACCCGGCTCCCATCCAGGAAGGCAGTGTTAGGTCTGAGTGCACTGGTCCCACAGACCTAAACTGGAAGCTCGCTTTGGAAGTTGAAGACTGGAACAAAAGACACAAGAGGAATCGGGGGATACAGAAAAGTACAATAGGAAAAGGGTCCATGCAGACATACGCAACATGTTGCTCAGTCACAGAACCATGCATCACTTTATTAAATATCAGTGCCATTCAGGAAAACTGCATGCCAAAAAGGCACCCTGGTGTTCAATTTTGAGTGGACCAGCCATTAAAATTGTTTTACTATACGCGTACCACAATAATCTTTTGTTTGTTTAGCAATTATCAGATTTTCTGTATTATTTTTTTTTTTATATCAGACATCTATCTGTGGGAAACATTTTATCTTCTGACTGCATGCACATATCTAATTGTAATCCTTGGTTGGAATTTTCTCACAGCTCATTGGTAAACCTCTAACCAAATATTCAGAAACCTCCAGTTTGTCAGCTGAGAATGGATTTGTTGATAAGCTGACAGAATGAAGAGTTTTGTTTGCACACTTTGATCCATTCACCTGCATTACTAATAATACAACGACAGTCTTTTGTCTTGTGCACATTCCTGAAAATCTTGCAGCTTGCAGCAGGTAAAACTCTTTCATCGGCCTTACAGTCAGACAAAAATAATGTAGAGAACTGGATATTTAGCTTGTGGTTACACGAGTTCAACATCTGCTGAACGCTTGTTTGTATGAGATATATTTTTGTCATCCTTCATTACCCTCCTGGTGTGTCGCAGGTGTGTAGTGAGCGTTAAAAGTTGTTGAAACAAGCAGACAAAGGAAATAAGTGTCGCTCCAAGTTCATAAATACTGTACTGTTAATATCTCATTTTGAACACAATATCATTTCAGTTTTTAATGCTGATGATCATGATAGCCATGAAGATCTTTGTTAGAGTGACAATGCCCTCTCCCTGTCTCCCAATTGTGCTCCTGTGTTGTCACTCTGTTGCACACTTTGTTCCAATGTGTGGCTACTTCAACACAGGCACGGCTCACTCCATGGCTGGAGTGCATGTAGACAGGAAGATGCTATAGGACAGGGGTCCCCAACCCCAGTCTGTGGCTCACTAGTGGGCTGCGGCTGTCTGAAAGGTGTGCCGTGGCTCTGGCCGGTGGACCCCCCAGCGGGGTCAGGAGAAGGACGCAGCTTGTGGTGGCACAGTCACAGACCATGACTCCGGTATACATTGCTGGCTCAGGGAGGTGGATGGGTTGTGTCTGTGGACCTGCGATGGGAGAGTGGGTGGGTTATGGCATCATGAAGCCACTTTGAGGGAAGTTTCTTCCCCTTTGAGTGACACCCAGCTCCCCGCGCATGTGTGGTCCAGAGTCCGTAGATTTATTGGTCCAAAAGATTGGGGACCACTGCTATAGGTGATTAGCTGCACTGAATTGCAACAAAGGCTCAAAAAGGATAAAAACAACAACAGTGTTTTATAAAAAAAAATGAAAACAAAAAAAACACAGAGTGTTTTAACAAACAAAATTTAATTTTGCTATATCCATTTTACAATCTGACAGGTACCCTTTGCTTGATTTGCCAGACTAGGTTCTGAATGATCATAATCAATGCCACAGGAGAGATATGACAAGTATATCAACAAGGTCTCCAGATGAGGATGTTGCCGGGATAGAGAGGGTCAAAGCTGGAGATACAGACATTGACGTACACAGCAGGTATAAAAATACACTTTGTTTCCATAGAGATTGCATCCAAGAGAATAAAACCTGTGTAGGCTTATTCAGGGGGACTTTTATCAAGAAGGAAATAAGAACAAAAAATAAACAAAAAGCATAAGAATATATTGAGATAGAGAGATTCTGCAAACATGGATCTGTATTTCAGGCAAGGCAAATACCAATAACAGTGCAGCTTCATTCATAAATATCTCTTTCTGATGCTATGAATCAGTGTTTCCCAATCAAGGTTCCATGGAACGATAGGGTCCCTCCAAAGGTTGTTTGGGGTTCCTTGAGCAATGAGCATTTTGTACCTTTCAAGGTCAGTTTAAACGACACCATGGGACTTTTTGGCTATCTGTAAGAGTGACATTTTCCCCAATGGCCAGGAATGTAAGCGGAATCCTTCCCAATAACCACCAAACTATTGTACTGTGAGCCGTGTATATAGTAATTATCACAGGGGCTCCCTAATTGCCTGAAAGGTATTTTAAGTGTTCCTTTGTGTTAAAAAGATAGGGAAAGGCTGCTCCTACCTAACATTGCAATAGACTAGATTCGATCCTGACCATTTCCTGGTAGTGAAACATAATAAATAATAAACAATAAAACCTGCCCCTGGACCTCTTCTTTTGTGTGTGAGAGAGTAAAACCTTTCATTGACTACTTCTTTACTGTACAACAAAATAAAACCTGCCTCTGAATATTGTTCCATCTGCAATATAATAAAACCTTCCACTGATTAGTTCTTTACTGTGCAACAACATAAAACATGCCCATGATCACTTCTAAATTGTGCAATTAAAAAACCTTCCTGTGACCTTTTCCAATTTTTTGAGTCTGTAAAAAAAAATTCCCTTCACCCCTTTTTGTGCAACAAATATTTTTCCCTTTACCACATTCTAATAGTGCATCAGATTTAAAGGTGCCCTAACCCGTTCCTCTTTGTGAAACAGAATAAAACCTTCCTCTGATCACTTCTTTATTGTGCATAAGAATGAAACCCCCCCTAGCTGCTCTCTTCGCTCCTCCAATGACTTACTAATGACTTCCTCACTCATACCCTCATCACATTCATGGCTCCAAGACATTTCTAGCGCCGCCCCAACTCTCTGCAATGGCATATTTGTCTTGCTCCTACTTTTTGCTCATTTAAAAGAACACTCGAAACCCATTTTTTCACACTTGCCTACCCATCTTTTTCCGTCTTTGAAACCGTCACTACTTCCCGCCACTACATATCCCCTCCTATTGTGTGTTACTTCCCCCACCTCCTAGATTGTAAGCTCTTTGGGGCAGGGTCCTCCCCTCCTCCTGTGTTACTGTCTGTATTTGTCTGTCATTTACAACCCCTATTTAATGTATAGTGCTGCGTAATATGTTGGTGCCTTATAAATCCTATTTATTGTTGTTATTAATAATAATAATACATATTCAAAGCTCAAAGGAACAAATTCGGATTCCTGTTCCTTGAAATATGTTTTTATGTTCAATTTGCCTATACACATTGGCAGCTCTGCAGAACATATAATACCTACACATAATGTACCATAATGACATCAATAATTCCCAGCCCATGGCTCTGTATCATTGCTCAGAGCTGTACTATGAATATACACAAACATTGTATTTATCTCTATCTGGAAAACACACTTTGTGCTCATGGCTCATTCAATCTTCCTGTTGACACAGTCTTTACACTGCGGTTGCAGCCAGAGTGTAAAATGACATTTTCTTATCAGCGTGGTTATTTTTGTGCATCCATACAGGGTATAAATAATACATGTGGTATACCAAAGAGGGGGAAGGGGTGCAGTGACAGAGGGGACACAAATGACAGTATCCTGGCAGAAGATAGAGAACCTAATTGTATAATAATGCCAAAACTTTTGGTTTGCCTTGAGTAAAGGAATGGGTTGCAAACTATGTTTGGTAATTTTTGCCATTGTTTCCTATTTGGGCAGAGGAAATCTCCCCAAAGTCAGATAAATGCAATAGCTGTCACAGAAATAACTACCCCCATAATGATCAACGTGTTCCTGTTCTGATGACTTTTCCTTCACTGTCTGATAGTGACAATGGTGGACTGGACTACACAAATTGCAGTGTCCACGGGAATGCATATGACAGGGTGGCAACACTGGTAACTGGGGACATAGAGGCAATGAAAAACTAAAAAGGCATTTACAAAACTACAACAAATCCAAAACACCAACACACCCTAAAAGAAGCTATAGCCAAAGGATGACACAAATTTTCACTACAAAAATATGTACAATGAAGAAGTTATCAGGAGCAGGTTGTAGTTGGTCACACAATTAAGAAGTGGTCAGGGGCATGTTTTATTCTGTTGTAAAATAAAGAAGTGGCCAGGGTAATGTTTTTTTAAAGTTGCACAAAAAAGAAGTGATGGGTTTTATTTTCTTGCACATTTAAGTATTGATCAAGAGAAGGTTTTATTCTGCTCCACAAAAAGTCAAGGGAAGGTTTAACTTTGTTGCATAATATAGAAAAGTCAGGGGCACATTTTATTCTTTGGCACACCGAAAAATACTTTTAAATGAGCAAAAAGTAGGAGCAAGACAAATATGCCATTGCAGAGAGTTGGGGCGGTGCTAGAAAAGTCTTGGAGCCATGATGAGGGTATGAGTGAGGAAGTCATTAGTAGGTCATTGGAGGAGCGAAGAGAGCAGCAAGGGGGGTATTTTTTTTACCAAGTCAGAAGGGTTAGTGAGACATATAGTGGGAATATTTAGGGTCAAATCAGGTAGTGGGAGGTAACAACACATTTTTCTATTTGGTTGCATCCAGTTACAATTCTAACTACAATTTGTAATTATGGATAAGGCTAAGTTTAGACAAAAGGTTTTGACAGCAGGACCGCTGTGGTTCAGCACTGCCAACCCACCATTAAGAACTCCAAATCCCTAGCTATCAATTAATCGAACTGATTACTGATGAAAAACCCTACTGCATTGGGTTGCATTTGCTGTTCAAACCACTTCCATAGACTTTAAAGCTCTTATTCTAGCAAATCAAAACCACTACTGTTACCAAACACCCATCAATGTTATTGTAATGCAACTTATTTTTTTCTTAAAGAATCAATTTGGAAGAAAAAGTCACTAAAAGGCAATAAGTTGTTTGTGCCTTCAGGTCAGTTTAAGAGACAACTAGGATCTTTTTGGCTGACTCTAAGAGTGACATTCTTCCCACTGGCCAGCAATGTAACCTGCATCCTTCCCAATGACCACCATGTCAATGTATTATGAGTTGTGGATATATTAATTATAACAGTGGTTCCTCCAAGACATGGCAATTGCAGGTTTGCTGAGTTACCCAAGTTCACCTATGATAGTCTATCTTCTTCAGTTTTGGAGAGCTTAGACCCAATGTTTCCAATTTTCCAACCTATGAATAAGTTATTAGCTGGCAGAGAGTGCTCCAGTACCCTGTGTTGCAATTATTCTGAATGCTCCTTAGATGACGGATAGATGGTCTGCCTGGACAAGCCAATGCACTGTATAAAATCCAGGGTAGGCCATTAAAATATTGTTTCAAGTTCTCCTTCTTCAGACTCTGGGATTGATACAACTCTCC
>NC_092860.1:12671943-12689554 GCF_032062135.1 Pyxicephalus adspersus | reverse complement strand
AGTATGAACAGCACAATAAATCATCTGCTGCCCAAACAAAAAATATACAGTATTATTCACTGTGCATATGTAGAGAAACCAAACACGAGAAATGCAAATTTACAAAACAAATAATACAAATATATCAATCATCATTTTGAAAATCCAAACTCTCAATAGATGCAGAAATATGATACACCTAATATGTACATCTGTGCATTGCATGATTTCCTCCAACAATGCACATCACTCTCTGCTGGCTCAGAGGTTAGCACACTTAGCAGCGCTGGGTCCCAGGTTTGAATCTCATCCAGGACACTATCTGCATGGAGTTTGCAGGACCTCCCTGTGTTTGTGGGGTTTCCCCCGGGTACTCCAGTTTCCTCCCACATTATAAAAACATGTAGGTTAATTATTTTCTTTCCAAAATTTACTTTAGACTGTCTTCAAGATTAACTTACATAAATACATTAACATGACTGAGGTAGGGACATTAGATTGTGAACTCCTTTGAGGGACAGCTAGTGACATGACTATCGACTTTGTACAGTGCTGTGTAATATGTCAGCGCTATATAAATACTGTGAAAAACTAAACCCATTGATACCCACCTGACCATATTCTGTCACAGGAACCGTCATCTTCTCCTTCGATATCATGATCCTTGGCCATCTTGATTGGCTGGAAAGACAAGGCTTCCATGCTGGTGTGAAGGAGACCATACAGTCTCAGCCCACGCAAGGAAATTGCATAAACCCGGCAACAAACTCTGTGTATGTGCAGCTCAGTGAAATTCGACAATTGGGCAGTGAACAAGCAGGTAAGAACAGAATATTGCAGAAGGGACCTCGTCTGCAATAATCACCGGCTTGAAGAGCAAGTTTGCAAACTGAGACTTTAGTTGCCAAACCCACATATGACCACTATGGTGAACAGTAAAGCTAGGTACACACTTCCAATAATTATCATTAGAAAACGAAAGATTACAACCAACGATTATATTTGAACAATCCGATTGTGCACAAATCTGTACATGATGTAACGATACGATTGTTCAAATATAATCCACCAATACTGTACACACGCTAGATACAATCGTTTGAACGATGCAGGGAGTGACATGTAAAGGAGAGTGTATTGCAGAAACATGCACAACCACTGAACGACCGTACACACGATAGATAGCGAACGATTGTCGGCCAATCAGATCCGCCGTGACAGCCGTTCATTTCCAACGACAATCCTCGTTCATCGGCGTCGCTGGTCAGTCATTGGTAACCTTTTTTGTGAACGATTTTCGGCCGATCAGTCGTTCGTAACGATAATTATTGGAAGTGTGTATGCAGCTTTAGACTATTAGAGCAAGTGAATCTTTTCTCTGTGGGTCCTGAAACTGTCTTGATAATCTTTAGTGAGAAAGCCACCATGCGGAATCTATTAATAATGTATCTCAAGCAAGTAAAAAAGCATTTGTTATACTTTTACAGTTTTTACATTGATAAAAAAACTAAAAAAAATCCTCCAAAAACTTGCATAGTAGTACTCTCAGAGCATTGGGTAAAATCACTTGTATGTAATAACTCTTTTTTTATGGTTTCCACACACAGTCAACCCTGAGCCACCTATTATCCACGCTGACCGGAAATACAAATGAGACTTTACCCACTTCTCTTCAACATGTTTCAATATATATAATACATGCAGATCAGCAAATCAAAACATTTACATAAATTGAAGAGTTTGGAGTTCCATGTGAAAATTGATCTATGCATTTTTTATTTTGTGAATTTGCATTTCTCATGTTTAGTTTATGCACATATTGGCAGCAGGGTGGCTCAGAGGTTAGCACTCTGACCTTTGCTGTGTTAGTATAACTTTATCATTGTGATCGATGTTTAAAAGTAGATTACAATGTAATCTGCTTTTAAATTTCCCGCCAAGCCACGCCTCCCCAGTGTACCGACGCTTGACGCATCACATGGATCACACCAGGGATCACGCCAGCCCAAATACTCTGCTGAAGAAGCTTACATGGACCTGGGACAAAATGAAAGGCCAAATAAAATGAACACCAAGCAGACACAGGTAGCCGGGTATGTTGGCTGGCCAGGGTATCTATGAATTATAACTCCATCTGGACTGCCAGTCTGCTCTTTGTGTAAAAATTGCAATCAACAAGCATGTTGTGTTCCTCTATCTGAAGAAGAACATGTCCAAGCTGCAATGTCCGATTCCTGCTCATAAGAAAACCTCATGTCCCATGATTCCTTGCATTGTGTATGATGGATAGGAGGGGATGACTTCCTTTTTTTCATTTTCCTTTTTTATTCTCTTCTTAAATATCACATGCAATCATTTAATGGGATGTCCCTACTGATAGAAACTTTTGTATTTCTTTCTTTTATTCACTAACCTGGATGAGATTTAAAGGTAGATACATCGAACCCCGGTCTCCCGCGTGACAGGTTTTAGAATATAGTTTTGTATAAAAAATATACTTTTGTTTTTTTTTTTTTTAAATAAAAGTATAAACTTGTTGAAGTGGGGGTTTTTTTTATGGGGGGGAAAGAGGTAGGGTATATATATTTTTTTTATGTATAATTTTGTTGGTTGAGGATTTTTTGTGTGTGTGCCTGCGTGCGCAACTATTAGGATAATAATATGCAAACTAGCATACAGCTGTGAAAAAATGACTGCACTTTGTTGAAAATAGATGGTATATATTAAAAAAAAACTAATAGAAGTGGGTAGCAGAGAAATAATACAAATTAGGATCTCTCTGCTGTAGCTAAGATTGCTGAATCTCTTCATGGACTTTGGCGCCACCCCGTGGACCCTTTGGGGTTTACAGTGCATTTAAATTCTAACAGGTTGATTGTAACAGCAATGTTTATAATAAACAATTTCCATTTCTTTCAATTGTCTTATTTGTTTTTTTTTTTTGATCTTAGTGCTTCTGCTATCGTCTGGCACCTTTTACTTATTTTTTGCTTTCTGTCATCAGTTGCTCCTCATCACTTGAGGCCGGTTTCTGATTACCAGATATTATTTACATGAAAGCTACAGGTCTACAAAAAGGAAACAGACTTGTTAGATCTATTAGGGGATTTTGGTTAGTGAGTTATGCAGTAATGCATGGGGTGCTGCAAAACACACAGATGTGAATCTAGCTGGAGATATGAAAAAAGGAAATAGTGAGAGAAGAGAATGACAGTATCATATCAGCTACAGCAGCGTTTGCGAACCGGACCACTAAATTCATAATTTTAAATCCTGCGGACCATTAATATGATTAAAAAAAATACATTTGTAAAATAATGATCTTCCTAATGATGCTGAGAAGGAATGTGGAGGCTCTGATTCATTGATCAGCTCACCGTTAAGTGAAGTATTACTATTGTTACTATTATCATTAGATGCATTATCTTTGGTATTACTAAAGAAATGTAAAATATTTGTTTGCTTTTTCTCACTCACTATGGGTTTATTTCATTCAAATCTAAGACCAAACAAGAAATGATAGTTATCAAAGTAAAACTATTTGATGCCATTAAATATAACAGGTAAAGAAAATACACAGGTAAGGTCATACTTACTTAAAAGAGCAACTGAGAAATAAACACATAAAATAGAACAATCGGATGATAATCGGTATTGGAGGAGCGGGGTGACTGTTGTAATGGTGGAAACAATACTGAAGCGTACGACTCGGCAACGGTTTCCTCATACAACTTAACACTACACTGACGTCACGCTGCACCTCCCTTGTTTTTCCAACTCTAGTACAGTTCAAGAATTAAGTGCAATATAAAGGTGAAAATTGTCATTCAGAATATAAGAATTTATTAGGATATTATTTTCGTTTTACTATTAATAAAACATAAAAATTGCAAATAATGTCCACATTTTTATTTTTGGTGACCACTGATCTACAGATCTGTGAACACACTTCAGTGTATGTATACCTAGAGAACACATCACTCAAGCCTTCAAACATTCTGTGGTGCAGATAACAAATGTATCATCAGTATGTGAGATAGATAAGGATCCTGACAAGGGTTCATTCACATGCATGTTTTATCTCTGCATGTATAATTATGTGAAAGGATACTAAAGCTTTAAACATAATTAAAGTAAATTTAAAGTCATTCCAGCTTTGAATAATGATAATGTGGAAACATATTTCATGTGTCCATGAAAAATTCAGCCGTTAATAAAATAGAACATGCAAGCAGATGCAAAGTATGGAAATAAAAAATCTACCCCAAATATCATTGTAGTTCTAGGTGCATTAAAGCCAGTCCTCTGCTTTCTAAATCTCATGGATCCTCTACCAGAAGCATCTCCCTGACATATTTCTGACACTGTTCCTTCCCTTTTGGGTGTCTCAGTATTGCACCAGATAGGTGTGAAGGGGGCTTAAAGTGGAGAGTGTGAGCAGGCAGGATTTTTTATTGCAGAAGTGATAAGTCCTTTGTGCATTAAAACATACTTACCTGTCTGTCTGCATCTAGCAGTTACATCATTCCATACGTCATTCCAGCCTGGCCAAGATGGCCAAATATCATGAACTCAGAAGAGGACTGGATGAAGGTGGGGGTTCACACAATGAAGCAAGGACAGGTAAGTGTATTTTTTTTTTGAACCCACCTAGAAATCTTCAGATTTTTTTTTTTTGCACTCATTAAACAACATTAACAGAACACTTTAAGGTATATTTTTTAAACAACTTAAAATGGGGCAAATAAAAGAAGCTTGTTGATAAAGTTTACATACACTTATATATACACATAATTACTCACATAACATGGCACATTGCAATGCCATTCATTTTAAATGGCACCTCAATGGCACTGCATTGTAGTGCACAGCAAGTAAACTCCCTCTGTTGTATCATGGTGCAGTACCTACCCATATAGTCATGCGTAATTTACACTATGTAATAAAAAAAGGGGCCATGTGCTTTTTTTTCTTTTATAGCAGGTCAAAATGTATGGCCAGTCTATTAAATTTTTAAAGTTGAAAGATTAGTGGCACTTACTATAGCAAAAATGCATGCTAACCCAAATACATTAATGCACAGCATAGATCTAAACAAGCAATTAACCTTTATGAGTATAAAACAATTCAGATTTTTTCTTGTTTTAGCATGATTGGGGGCACAATAGTGTATTAAAGTATATTATAAAATGATGTATATATATATATCTATATACATACACACATTTATAATATATATTATCTTAGAGTAACATATATATATATATATATATATATATATTATATTATATTATATTCCTGCATTGTAAACAGCCCCTCTGTATACAGTAAACCCTGGCTTTACGTCTGTTCTATACTACATACATCACATGATCACATGCAGACAATTTGTCCAAAGGTCTGGGTGTGCCCAAGGAATGACAGGTAAAGGTGCACAGTGTGGGAGTGTCTTTCTGTCATACAGCTTCAGACAGTCATCCAGGCGTCAGATCACCTGGGATTCAGGGACCATGAGGACCATTCGTTGCAACTACACTCCCCTGGTAGGTAACAGCAGACTGCTAGTACATTATATTCTAATCTTCTATGTGTGGATTGGTATGTGTTTGCTCAACTATTGTCTGTGACCTGAGATAGATTAACATTTCTGCTCACCTTTCAGCAATAAAAAGTGCATAGCTGGGAAATATATCATGTCTGCTTATTTGGCTTTTGATAAAAGCTGACTTATTATTCTGCTACTGCTAGTTGTCTGGCTCTCCTGCTATGGATCTGGCTTCAATAGTTTAACACCATGGGTTGCAGTATTTCACCTATATGGATATAACACATGTTATGTTAGAGAAGTTTGTTTATTTTGGGGTGACAGTACACCATATGAAGACAGATGTGACCCCTATTTTTTTAATTCAGTGCACCACAATGAATGCATGTTACTTCCTGATATATTGCCTACAATTTTAATTAGGATGCCATTCAAAATAAATGACATATGACTGCATCTCAGCATATTGCTGTGGGCATTACCATGTGAGTGTCTGAATTTTCAGAATTGGCATGCTTGTTTCAGGTCAATGACTTAGAGAGTATTAAAGCCAGATATCATTTTCAGAATGTGGACAGCAATAAAAAGCTTTGAAAGGGTGTACATCAAATATATCCATATGTGACATCCTATGTATTCAATTGTACCTTTTTTAATACTTTGTGGGTTAAATGTAGTTCATGGCAACCAGATCGCAGGTAGATCATGGTGACATATATTTGGTTGTTATGGGTTGCTGCATATCACAGCTCCTAAAGGGAAGGTTCACCCCCATGTGACAGGTCTCAGGTCTGGTGATTGGTCCCTCAGGTACCGAGCACTGTAACAAGGAGGAAGGCAAGTCGGTCACATGTTACCCCATACCCAGAAGTACCGGGTATACGCAGCAAGCAGGTATAAGCGGAGAGCAGTATTTAAGTAAACTGGTTCTTTGCCATGCATCAGTAAAGCACAGGTTCACTGTAATGTGAAATTCTAGCCAACACTTTTTTTCCATTGAAATAAAAAGACACAAGACTCTATTTATAAAACATGGAATCTGACATTTCCTAAAACATTCCCTGGTTTGAGGAATTTTTGAGGTAATGTTTAATTCCATGTTTTATAAATACAGGCATGTGTATTATGAAAGGATCCAATTCGGATGGCTTGTATTTGACCTGTAGAGAAACCCCTCTGGAAGGTACAGAATCCATAAAGGAATGGATGTTGGCATGATGTGGCATATTGGCATTGCATAGTCTTATGACTATACTCTTAAAGCCCTGAGACAATAGATCTTAAAAAAGCATAGCACATACAATTGCATTCTAACATTCCAATGACTAGTGATGATACACTTTCATCAGTGAAGCTGGGTGACCCAGCAAACCTGGAATGGATCTGCTCCAGGATTGAAAACATTTGCTAACAAATAGCAAATGACTGAATGTAAGAAATGTAAGAAATCTGTCCCAGGTTTGCTGAATCACCCAGCTTCACTGATGAAAGTGTATCCTCAGCAGCCTTGGAAAGCTTTAATAAATCAGGTCCATAATACCAGCTCAGTACACTACAAGGACAGTGTATACATGGAAACACAAAGTCCATTATACGTTTCTTCTAAGACGATATTTATGACACAAAAAACACTTTGATTCTGCAAGCTGTTGACTTGTTGTAATACCTGCAATATACAAGGTAAATAGAAGTGCCCCTAGATTTCCTGGTGCAGGTGTTTGCTCTAATAATTAACCTAAATGAACTCATTCTCACAAAGCAATTAGGGAATACAAACTTCTGGAAGACAAAAACACAAAACAAATGTCAGTATATGAGGTACATGCTAAGCAAGCTAAATCAAGGGTGGGATGTACATAAATCATAAGACTTGCTAAAAAGAGATAATCCATTGGCCAGGCTAGCCATTCCATTGTCTCTGTCTCTGCAGTTTTATCATTTGAATACCATACATTATAAATATAAAATAGTGTAACAGGATGGATCTTTTATCCAATGTAGGATCTTGTATTGTTACTATTTGAAGGACCAGCGTGAAGTTTTCTTGTACAACTTTGTTAGTTCCCCAGCTGCCATGTTGACCCATTGGCTTTGATGTTTTCCCAGTTATGAATATAAGATTGGGATGAGTTTGCCTATAAAAGCACAGGTTGAACAAGCTGACTCCATGCAGATGGTCTAAACTGGGACCAATTCACGCAGCGGAATGTGTTTGTTTATACTTGCTACACACTTGGTTACATGCACACTGCATATGCATTTATTCTTAGTAACACCCCAATGCACCTTCTCAGTGCATCCAATTTGCAACCTGATGCAATGCATGCCAATCCTCTAATGTGTTCCCATTTATAGTTCTACCAGGAGTGGCTCATGCACCTTTTTCATAATCTTTGGTGTGGAAGAAGCCCACTTAACGTAATGGTATATGGATAACCTAACACATTTCACAGGACCATATGGGTCCAGCATACACATTCCTGATCCACATAAATGAGCATAGACCCCTGTATTCTCCATAGCAAGTTCATGTAACAACTTGTGTAACAAACCAAACTAAAAGACAGGAGCAAAGCATTATCACTATATATCAGGAAGCGCCTGAAAAGGCTCTTCATTGCATGATCATTTAGTATCTTACTGAACACTTCAGATGTAAACATATTGCAAGTTGCTTTTAAAATGACATTAATGACATTAATATTATGCCTTTAATGCTATTTTCCATATAATTTAAATAAAGATCAGCTTAGTGTTCCAAATCATTGCTCACACTTGTCCCAGCAGGAAGCGTCCAGCCATGTCACCCATCCACATTGGAATAAACGTTCGCCAGTAATTTTCCTGTTTAGTACTAATGACCCACTTGTCATTGAAGTGGATAAAGGCGCCCTATAAAATGTAATTGGATGCCAGGTTAATGTCCTATGTAACTATTACATACAAGGTTTGGAAGGTGCAGTGTTTATACTACAAGCTTTTTCATGTTTAGTCAACACGGCATCATTTCCAACTGTGTTTATACCAATACAGTGACAGGTCAGGGTGCCATGCTGGGATGATCATCATACTGTTGTCAGTAATTGCAAAACCCGTGCAGAGAAAGGGACAGGAATGACCTGACCTGTTTAATCCCTCAGATCATTCGTTCATCAGGATCTATGAACTGTAAAGGAAATGATTGTCAGACGCACACATGAAGGGGATGCTGTGTGGTAGAGCATTTTAGCATAAAAAGTTTAGGGGTATCTTTGCTTTACAAATACTCCTAAACTTATTTATCCTTTAACATGAAAAATCCCAAAGATTTTTACTACTTTTAAGTCTCTAGCTTTATATAAAATAAATGATGATGAAGGTTTTTATGTAGGAATTTCCTGTTGGTTGGTGCCAAAGCATTAGCCCTATTTTCCAAATAATGTTTTACATTGTCACCCTGTCACTCACTTTCACAATGGAGTGGCTTTCTTTTTGCACATTGCACAGATATGGTTCACTGTTATCACCATCAGGTAACCCACCCTGGAAAATGAGAAGAAAACCCTCATAATGGGCACAGTAGCTATGCAGATCTGATAGACCCAGTACAGAGATTTTATTATTGTTATTACATAGTATTATATAGCACTAACATATTACGCAAAGCTGTACAAAGTTCATAGTCATGACACTAGCTGTCCCTCAAAGGACATCACAATCTTACAACCACAAACCATTTTCATATATCTTTAACACAGTCTAAGGTCAATTTTTGGGGAAGCCAATTAACCTAACTCCATATTCTTGGAATGAGGGAGGAAACCCACACAAACACGGGTAGAACTTGCAAACGTCATGCAGATAGCGTCCTAGCTGAGATTTCACCAAAAGTTATTGGAATCTGAAACTAATTGACCTCTTCAACAAGTACTAATCACAGACCAATTTTCTTAAACCATTAGGACAAATGGATAAGTTCCTAGCTGAATATAATCGTCTATAAGCAGTAGCTGACTAATCCTTTTAGAGACCCATGTCGTCATTTAAAGAGGCACTGAACTCCTGAAGCTGTGCTTCCCCAAAAAAAGGTTGGTAGAGGGTCAAGGACTGGTCCCTTTATGCTGCAGTCTCTCCGCAGCTGATTTTTTTTTCTCATATTGACTAAGGCTTATTACTGAAGTTGAGGTACAGTTAGTGTTTTCTCCCGGCAATGAACTGTGTAAATAGTTAAGACGCTATATGTACCCCTGGTCACCCAAAGGAAGGAAAAGGAGGTGGCAGTGAGCATTTCAGTGCCACCTGTAGTGTGATATTCAACCCTTTGGTTTAACACTGGCTCAGTGGCTGGGGAGGCTGAGTCGGTGCCAAGGTGCCAACTGCAGGGGGGAAGCCTGAAAATACCTGGCCACCCATGTGAACTAAGCCTTACCATGCATTGTTCTGCCATGTGTCTGTTTGGAAGCAGCCATCTTGGTAGTGGCCGGGCTTTTCTTCCTCATGTCAGAGCCTCCAGTATGGAGAACTGAGCAGCACAGTGTTGGTGTCTTAGATCTCACACTGCAGATATACAGCTAATAGGCTACAGGAGTGCCTAGGTGCCCTCACATGCCAAAAAGTGCACTGCTTTTTTCCTGGAGGAGCAGCAGGCATAACACACATTTTTTTCAGAGCAAAGCTTAGCATTTCCAAATATACCCAAAAATGTAGCAAATATTCACTTTTTGAGTTTAGGTCAACTTTAGGGTGGTCAATCTATCTTAGCGCTCAAAGTGATGTTTGCCACCATGTCCAAGCCTACATATCTGAGCTGCGTACAGGAAGAAGAAAACCGAAATTCTCAGCACCTCTTATCTCAAGAATTACAGGACAAGTTGTTAAAAGGATCCCCCATCCCAAAAGTAGTCATCTGATGAGTCTCAGCCACTGCCATTAACATATTACCTGATCTGGCCGAAAATGGCCGGAGCAGACTGTGATGCCGATTGCCAGTCATCAACCCAACCGACTGCTGCACCTCAAAATATAAAAAAATAATACGTTCACATAACCTGGTATAGAATACGTTTATAGGTGACCATTTTCATGACTGTTCTTCTCGTTAAAATGTGTTATAAAACCAGGAATGTCCTGATACCACTGTACATGTGTATAATATTTGCATGTATAAATTTGTTTATTGATGATTGTTCCTTTCTGGCATGAACAGCATGGGCAGAGCGTATACATCTCCTGCCATCTGCCTCTGTTATTTGATGAACTTTGTATACCTCCCAATCCTATGTTCTTTGTAGCTATTGTTCCCCTTTTTGTTGGTTTATTCATGATCAAATAACAGAATAGAAAGAAAGAGACTACAGAGAGTTTGTAATGTACTTGTGTAGAGCAGTGTCAGTAGGCACAGGGGACAATCGTTCCTCATATTGAGGACTGTCGTTTTTGGAACCCTCTGTCCAGGGTTTCTTCCCAGTTTTCCCTATTTCCTAGTCTGATGTGTAGACCATTACAAAAAATTGTTCTATTTAGCTACCAGAACTGTTATACAGCACTAAACCTTTCATCCAATCTCAAAATTATTGTATTGTATTGTAGGGCAACTAAATATTAAAAGGAATGGAGGAGCTCAGCTATGAGGAGAGATTAGCTGAACTGAATCTATTCTCACTTGAGAAGAAACATAGAGGGGATATGATCACCCTGTATAAATATATAAACGGTCCATATAGAGAACTCTCTTCCCCATTATTCACTATAAGATCATTACAAAGAACAAGAGGGCACTCTTTGCGTCTGGAGGAAAAGAAGTTTAAGCTCCGGATAAGGAAGGGATTCTTCACGGTAAGGTCTGTGAAAATGTGGAATCGGCTCCCTCAGGAAGAAGTTTCAGCAACTACTATAAAAGAAAAAGCTGGATGATTTCTAGAAGCACAGAATATAACTGGGGATTAAAGCTTTAAAGTAAAGATAACAGTGACTGTTTACAGGGAACATCAGATGGAATCAGGAAAGAATTTTTTTTCTCTGTGGGGCAAATTGTACCAGGGTTTTTTTTTTCTTTCCTCTGCATCAACTAAGTCCATAGGGTTTCTTATATCTGGGATATGTTTATTTTCCCAGAGATTGAACTTATTGGACTTATGTCTTTTTTCAACCTAACCTACTATGTAACTAAGTCCTCTGTAAAGTGGTGGTGAAAAAAACTATAACTGGTCCCCGTTGTGGTTCTGTTTTTGCATTGGCACCATGTTATTATTTATTTTGCAGAAGCGTATTACAATGCCTAATATAGAGAATATAGAGCATTATGCATATCACCCCCCCCCCCCACCTTAACAGCCATTCAGGTTCTGGAGACAATTTACACAAATACATATAACTCTGTACAGAAATGGGAATTGGAACCCAGGGCAAAACTCCACATTGAAGGATTGCTAACCTAATAAGCTACATTTACAATATATTGTAATTATTTTTTCCAAATTTTATATACTGATCTAGGGGGGGCGACTCTTTATAGAAGGGACTGTTAATGGGTTTGCTTCTTAAACGTGTCATATATTCTGCTGCATTTTAATGATGGAGGCAAAAATGTGGAGTATGGAAATAACATGGGTACCATGTCAATGGACCAGGACTACACAAAACAACAACAACCGAGCAAAATGTCTCACTCAACTCTGGATCACAAACACATATAATGTACAAATTTTAAGGTATTGTTCGGTCTTCACTTGGAAACATTCCCACCAACTTGGTGCATTGTGCACGTGATGTCCTGCATTTCACTTTCCAAATAGTTTAAATGTAACATTCCTAAATGCACTAAAAGTTACAAAAAGCTCAATCAATTGCATGTTGCAATAACTGTCAATTGCACTTTTATAGGCAGTACTTGAACTAGGTCCTTTCCAGGACAAAATGAGATGCCTATTTCACACCCCCTGCACTTCCCCATTGAACTGTGAAGCATAGATTTCAAGATCATTTATTAGGCAGAGCAGCAGAACATTAGCCACAAATATAAAAAAAATAATAGATAGCTCCATGATTAAATAACTAAACAAGCTTTTGCTGCACGATTAAGCTTCAATCTAGAGATTGTCACTGCAGTAGTTTTTCACTGTCTAATATTTAGCATTATTCCACAAACTTCTTTTAAGCCTGGTGGACCTAGATCCCCAGCCAAGACTGGACAATAAAAGGAGAAGCAGAACAGCCATGAGCTCATTTCTCTGTCACTTTTTTTATCCTGCCTCTCTCTCTTGGTTGGTGTTCTTAGACAATATTTGTATAATAATAATATATAATAATTTGTCAATGTATATGGTGAAGTGTCCTCCTCATGAAGACGGATGGCAAAACATGTAAAATACAGGAAAAGTACATAAAGGAAAAAAAAGTGCACATTCTATGGTTGATTAGCAGAATCATGTTTTAAAACTTGTGTCTATAAGAGTTATTGCACAATATTCACTTATTTTATATATTTATTGTATGTGTATTGAAATAAAGATTGGAATTTTATTAAAAGTATGACGTTTGTTTAGATACCTAGAAAGTCCCAAATGAAAGATTAAAAGAGACATTGTGGATATATAACAGGGATGTGGTACTAAAACTATATCTCTCACCTGTATAATTATATCCTGCCAGTATGCTTGCCCAGGCATGACATGATTAGCTGATACTTCTCACACTCCGGATCTACGGTACAGGGACTCAAAAATCTAATACCATATCAGATGCAAATACTTATACTGCTTAGATTGGAAAAATAGATTTAATAATGTATATATGATTAGAGAAGTGTGATTTTTTATGTACTCTGACCAGATCAAACACACCAAGCGACTACAGGTGTGGTGTGAATTGGACTAGAACAGCTTATTAAATGGGCTGCCCAATGCACCACATTGCATGTTTAAAGTACACTTCACACACATGCCCTTGCATTGCATTGTAGTGCATTGTTAAGGTGCACTTGGGGTGCCATGAACAATAAATTGCATCCAGGTCACAAATGCATGTGCTATGCTCATGCTTACTGTTACACATACATTTCTGCAATAGGTGGAAAAGAGCCTTGACTATATTAAATGTAGAATATACATATTCTAGACAAGCTGTAAAAACTCATTCTTATTCACTGCTGTAACTTTAATTGAATAATTAATTTACAAAGTTCACAATATAATTATTAAAATCTTAGAGCTTGTTCTTACTAGTAGCTGACTGGTGGGTAAACTGGATTTTCTAGGGGTGGTTGGCAGCTTGACAAATGATGATCAGCTGCTACTGCAAAAATTCTAGTGGCTCTGATGGGACCTGTAAATGTGGCTTTGGATGTGAAGTGGTAACCATACCACATTACAGCCACCGGTGACCTGCCAGTGTAAATAAGTCCTTTCCCTGTTGCCTTCTTTGCATCAAAATCTCAGGGGTCTGCCAACCCTCTAATGTAAACAACCAGCAGGTGTTTCTAAATAGTTTGAAACAGACTAGAGCTGCGTACACACTTACAATAATTATCCTTGGAAAAGAATGTCTAACGACCAATCGTCCGATAATGGTTAACAAAAACAGTGCACAACGACAGACCAACAACGCCAACGAATGAGGATTGTCGCTGGAAACGAACGGGCGTCGCGGCGGATCTAATTGAGTGACGATCGTTCACTATCTATTGTGTGTACTGTCGTTCAGTGATCATGGATGTTTCTGCATTCCACTTTCTCCTTTACATGTCACTTCCTGTGTTGTTCAAACAATCATATGTAGCATGTGTACACTATTGGTGGATTACATTTGAATGATCGTATTGTTACAACATGTACAGAGTACATGTACATGTTGCAAGTGTGTAACTAGCTTAAGACCCCTGACTTGCCAGATGCAAAATAGGAGTTGTTGGGAACCATGTTGTGCATGGATCTGCTCGCGGTTGCAATTGTGGTGAATCACAACGTGGTTCCAGAAAAAGGCAAATCATACATGACCATGTGGTTGCTTTTCCTCCTCTTTCCAGCCACAACCATGTGTAAATGGCTGTGGTTTTGTGATTCAAGGCACAAAGCAGCAGTTTGCTATGTTACTGGGAGAGCCTGTCTGTGCAAAATGAATTTCTTTATAGTACAAGCAGATAGACAGGTAAATACCTGTCATATTATTTATATATATGAACATATAAAATACTTTTATTATACCGTATATAATATTAATTCCTAATCTTATTTTTGTCCACCAGAAAAACAATGTCCAGGATAAACTTTCCAGTGATGATTCAGATTACGAGATCATAGAAGAATCAGATGCTAAAACTCAGAAAAAAAAAGAGGAGGTTGATGAACCCGTCCTGATTGGCTGCAGTCAGATTCTTGGGAATGATGAAGTCAAGCAGGTGAGTGCCAATTTTATCATTGTCATTTATTAGGTGATCATCATTATTTTATTGAGGGCAGAGTGCTTCCCCTAGAGTTTTTTTAGTATTAGTGTAAACGTTACTGGGGTCAAGGTATTCTATTGCATCATATGGTGTCCTATTGCAGGCTGAGGACAGGTTCATTGCAGGTTTATAGTGAGATCATTAGGCAGGAATATGTATGGGGACAGGCTCAGGCTTTTTTAGGGTATTTTAGAAATAATACTGTAGGACATTAAACACTTTTTGCTTTGATGCCCCTGGAATGTATTAGAAGATTATAAAAGAAGGTTTAATTTGGTGATTGGCCAGTTTGGGACTGGTGATGGTGTGAAATAAGAAGGGGGTTAGATTGGAACTGTCTGGGGAGATTCACCATCTTTGATGCTATTCCTGATGACCACTTTCACCAAGGCAGACCGAAAATGGAAAATCTTAAAGTGTGTGAGACAAAATCTTCCAGTTATCACACCCGTACCAAAGACACCAACTTTTTGGAAAGTTTTTTTTGCACTGATTTCCTGTCCTGTCTTTGAACAGATAGCCACAAAAAAAGATAGATACATACATATATGTATGATATAGATACACTTTACCTAGTGTTATTTGTAAGAAAGTGAGCAGTATTAAAATATGAGGTGGATAAAAGATACTGAAAGTATTTATATAATTGGGGCAGCACGGTAGCTCAGTGGTTAGCTGGCCGTTGCAGCGCAAGGTCCCAGGTGCAAGTCTCGACCAGGACACTCTCTGCATGGAGTTTGCAGGTTCTCCCTGTGTTTGTGTGGGTTTCTTCTGGGTACTCCAGTTTTATCCCACATTCCAAAAACATGCAGTTAGGTTAGTTGTCTCCCCCCCAAAAAATTTAGGTTAGACGGTGGTAATGAGATATGGCTATGGTAGCGACATTAGATTGTGAGTCCTTTCAGAGATAGCTAGTGGCATGACTATGGACTTTGTAAAGTGCTGCGTAATATGTCTACGCTATATAAATACCGTGTAAGAATAATAATAATGATAAAAGTGACCTTTCACCAGGAAGTCTGAAAATGTAACTTTTTATGATAGTGAATTGTTATTGTATAAATAATGTAATTATTTTATTGTTACAGATTGCACAACATTTACCACCAAGGATTGTAGGACATAGCTGGAAACTGATGTACAGCACAGACAAGCATGGCTTCAGCCTGAGGACTATGTACAGGACTATGAGTACTATCAGTTCCCCGGCATTACTGATCATTAAAGATAATAAAGGAAAGGTAATTTACTAATGAGCAAGCCTTTTTTACTAGAAAAACATTGGCATATCCTGCTGGCCCCTAAAGCCCATCACTGGGTAAATATATAGCTGGGTAGCTCACACCCCCCTCTAGCCCATTCTGCATGTTTTCTTTCTTTTTGATTAATAACCAAGATATTCTCACCTAAATCTGCTGTCCAAGACTATTAGACTAATAACCAGGTGTGGGGTAGCACTAATCCTGGGCTGCAGATATGCCCATGCTGGTTGGGCTTCTACATTCTTCTTGCCTTGATGTCACCACTGGTGAACATTCTTCTGGATCCTGAGAGGATCTCAACATTGGGATATGACCATATCATGCAGGTAGTGACACCAGAAGAAAATCTCATCTGTTGTAAACAGAAGAAAAGGGTAGACTCATGGCCGTTTAGGTTGTTTAGGTAGGCCCTTATATTCTATAGCAGCTTTTCTCTCTTTTTAACCCCTGAAATCACTTTCAGGTCATAGGGAACAGCTTATAGCACATTCGCATTGAGGTATTGGGAAGAATGCCTCTTACATTGCTGGCCATTGGAAAGACTGTCACCATTAGCCAAAAAATCATTGGTGTCACATAAAGTGACCTGAGAGACACAAACTACTCATTGCTCAGGAAACCCCCAGCAACCGCTAGAACAGAGGTCATCAACTGGAAAATTTTGGTAGCCTGTAGCTCTGTCCTCTGTATGGGTACAACCCACCCACTCTCCCACCGCAGAATCAGACCTGCTTGATAAACATCCTGGGGGGACAGTAGCGCAGGGCTGTGGACGCAACTTTGTTGCGTCTACAGCCCTTTGCTACTGTTCCCCACAGAATTTAGCAAGCAGCTCTGAGTCTGCAATGGGGGGAGGGGGTTTCTGGCATCATGACGGCACTCTAGGGGAAGTTTCTTCCCCTTTAAAGGAACACGCGGCTCCCTGAACATGCGCCATCCGAGTTCCGTAAATTTAGTGGTCTGTGAGGTCATAAAGGTTGGTGACCACTGATCTAGAAGAAGGTTGTATGGAGATTTTACAAATATTTGGTGTATGGCCAATTGTGTTGGAGTGGCTTTCAGTGTCATTTTTGAAAGAAACCACTTTTAGCTAAGATGTTTCTATTGAGTAGACTTAGTATTGCATCTTTGGGGTACAGAGCATTGTGGGATGCATGGGCATTCGTAGGTCATGGTTCGGCCAGCTGTGTGGGGACTTAGCATGCAGGCACAGCGAGACACAGTGATGGACTGGGCATGGGCAAGCTCCCTGCAGTGGCTTTGGCTATCTCATATGAAATGACTCTTTAATAAATCTCTGGCAGGTATTCGGAGGCTTCTCTTCCAACGAGCTCAAGGTTAGCCCTACTTTCTATGGCACTGGAGAAACTTTCTTGTTCAACTTTTCACCACAGCTAAAGGTAAGGT
>NC_092860.1:12646736-12671800 GCF_032062135.1 Pyxicephalus adspersus | reverse complement strand
GCTAGCACCCACATATCAACCAAAATGTTTTTATTCATGCAGATAAAAAAATGCCTATAACAAACTCCTCAAATAAATATGCTTTGGCTCTGGAGATGCTGGGTATGCGACCTTCAAGGCCTTAATGTTTTAGGGTAAATAATAAATGTCACTTTTATGGTGACTCAGGCTTAGACATACTTAGAATGAAATTTGTCCTTATCTCTGTTTAGAAATATGACTTATTAATCCAAACCCGGCTGTTTCTGGTTTGTGTCACTGACATTCACAGCACTGAAAATGTATACTGTACAAAGCTTTGCCTGACATATTCAGGAATGTTCAGGTGACAAGGAGGGATTTAGTGTACCAGAAAATGAGGACGTTCCACCAGCATCATTAATAATAAACAATAAAACCTTCTTAGAAAAAGGTATTCATATAATCTCATTCCATCGCATATCCAAAACTAGAGAGGCTTTCTCCCAATAGGGTCAATGGGGGTCACAGACAGAAATAAAAACCTGAGCAATAATTTAACTTCTGCTCATTAAATATAGGATGAAAAAAATGACTTGGGCTTTAAATCTTTTGTATAATTAACCTATACATTGCTGGTTTTTTAAAGGTCTTTCCATGGACAGGAGACAATAACTTTTTTGTTAGAGGAGATGTCCAGTCCTTGACATTCGGAGGTGGCAAATAGTGAGTATGCCAAAATGTTTATAGAAGATACAATGGTCATAGAGAAGTGTTTTAAAGTCACCTGAATTAGGAGGTCATCGATGCTCAGGGCACCGGAATTACGCTTTAGCCTGTTCTTCATATCTTTTATGGGAATAAAAGGCTGTATTGCCACACTAAACCAAATCTGGATTGCTGTGCACCCACTTCTGGGCATCTTGTAGGACAATGTTTCTAAGAATATGGTGAGCACAAAGGGGCTTCCTCATGTCATCGAAGAAGGAATAGTCACATGTGGCAAGGTCTGGGAAATATAAAGGAAATGTACCCATACAATGATCCCTGGTGGCTTCAGTTTTGAGACTGGTATACCGACACTGTGGATTGTTGGGCCTCTTATTTAGTAGGGAGTCACATTACTATTGGTCTGTATTGATAGTCACATATTTTGGAAACCGATCCACCATGACTATACTTTCATCATTTCAGACCACTGTACCCATTTGTTCCCCAACACAAGCAGATGACTGGAATTTTTGGGTGTGGAGCTTCCAATATGCTTCCGTTGCATTTACTGTTGTCACCATACTTGAAAAGAACTGGGTTCAAATTTTGCATTGCCAAAACCTCACAAAACTTCTGACCTCTCCTGTTCTTGTGCCTGATCCCATAGACTCAATGTGCACAAACCTTGACAATTTCAGGAGTCACAAAAGAGAGTGTGTATCACCCAAAATATTGGTTTTATCAGGCAATTTAGTTTTGCTTATGGATGACAACAGTGTATAAACCTCCAGAGGAAATATGTGTAACTGGCTGAAGAATAAACAGGGTGCTCCAAACAACAATGGCCATGTAATATAGGTGAATCTAAATCATTTCAGTATGGCCTACTTAATATTTTCACCATATGTAACTTTTTGATTTTCTTGACAGTGGACATTCTGGTCTGTGGCTGGATGGAGATTTGTATAACGGAAGAAGTCAAATGTGTGAAACTTTCAACAACACCATACTGTCCAGTAATGAGCACTTCCGCATCCACAGCCTGGAAGCCTGGGCATTCACCTGAGGGTGTTCTGTGGTCCTTCATATCCATCCTCCAGACGGACTCCTAAAATGATTGTTGGGTTTAACAAAACGTCAGAGCACTGGTTGGGCACTGTGGTCTCGTTGACATAGACAACAAGCAGTGGGGTTCATACCTTTGGTCCATTTGGCGATGTGAAACACTACTTTTCTATGACAACACTTTCAAGGACTCATGAATTAAGAAAGTTCAATATATATATTTAAACCCACAGGCATTAACTGACTTTTATGCCATTGCATCACAGAAATTCAGAAGAACAATATTCTTGTTTGTGTTGTTTTGTTTGTCATATGTGATCAGCACATGATGTAAATAATTTGTTTTTTTTTTTTAATAGTTTGTAATTGTATATTGTATGTACGTGGGGGCAGCCATTGTTATCCATTCAATGTTCAGGATCTGCTTCTTGTTCTGCATTATCACAGTGTCTATGGGTCAGTTTTGATTGAAAGCCATTGTTACTTTTTGTGTTGTAGCTTATTTCAACAGTTAGTAAAGAGACCCTGCCACCGATAATTGCAGATAAAAGTTCAGGAAAATCAAGTTGCACACCTTTAACATTTTTACTTTCTGTAAATTATTTTATTATTAGCTTGTAAAGTGCCTTTGGAGTGACTACTCCAGGAAGAGCTGATTCCCTAGCACAACTACCTCCCTACTTGCAAATGATAGCACTTCTTTTTTCCTGGGAATGTCTAATGACTGTCAGTGGCCCATCTCCTCCATACCTTACCTGACATCCCCACATTATGTAGATGCCGAAAGAACAAAGGGAAATATTACAGAGGCCCAGCTCTGAGTCCGCTGGGCTGCTGACATTACATTCAATATGGCAACACCCAGCAGAAGTCTCAGTGGGTTTGGATGTCTATGCAAACATGTCATTAACAAAATACATTAAACAGACATAAAACTCTATGGGAAAATTGTTGAAATGAATGGTCTGGTGACAGGGTCTGAAAAGGTAAGCCTAGCCAAAATGTCCTAAATAGAAAGTGGAAGGGCCAAAACCTCTATCAGGTTTGTATTGCAATCTAGGACTCTCACTTTTCCTATCTTGGATTTAGGGGATTCAACAGAAGGGAAGTGCTTAAAAATCTCCAGTGGTGACAAGGACAGCAAGAAGAATCAGACGGAGTATTCAGTCTTCATCTATGTTTTTAGCCTTAAAATAGCAGTAAAATCCTAACAGTGGATTCCACCTTTACTCTATTCCATCCCATCCCAGTACAAATAAATTGCTAGACATACACTTTAAATGATAATACTACTTACATTTCTTGATACGTTAAAAACCATGAAAAGAAACATTCCAAACTTTGAAGCTGGCATACATGCTGCAACAATGGAACAGCAAATGTGAGGTCACTGAAAATTTCATGTATATAATTTAATAACTCAAAATGTGTAATACAAGTTTCTGTTCAAGAAGGTAAATGTTTGATTTTAGTCTGTTTTTATCTGAAATCCTATAGCAATACAATATAAAGTACAGTATACATTACATTTCCACTTCACACACCATCACAAATTTCTGTTTGTCTGAGACTGGAAATGCACAGATACTAGAAATGGAAAATACATAAACATATCTGTGTTCTTTGCTGAAGGTGTAGCTGAGGCTGAATTGTTTTTAAAGCTGATTCTTGCCAGTTTGGTGCCCCAAGATTACTTCTAGCACTCCCCCAGTCCCAAACTTTGCCAAACATCTCCCTAAGCCAACAAGACAACTCCAGGAGCCACACTTTACCATATGTGACTAGGAAAGACTCATGGGAGTCAGCATAGAGGGCCTCATTACTTACTACTGCATGCAATGCAGTCAATGCAGTGGAAGGTATTCCCAACTTCCTGCAGCAGGACTGCCCTCTATTCTGCCATGTGCAGTGAGTAGCAGGTAGGTACCATTAAGGGCGAGGTAAAGAAAACTTATTCAGCAGCACCTACTTTGCCAGTGCCCAGAGTTGAAGTACCCAAAGACAATGTGAGTAATGCCCTTTGCATCATGGAGGAGCATTAGGTCTATGAAGCAAATCTATGATCTCAATCCTTCTATGCCCAATTCATCCTAATTCTTGGGAAATAAGTTGCAACTCTGCTTAGGTTGCTGTTCTGTGCAAAAACAAAGCAGCTTCATGCTGGGCTCTTCACCCATCCTTGCACCTCTACTGGAGTGCCACTTGCTTGGATCTTATATGGTGGCACCAAGTTTGGTAAACCATACCTAGCAAGTCTTCAAAACTAGTAAGGGAGCACATTTTGGCTCAAAGTATTGGGATTAGCATCAAAAACACTCATTGCAAAAAGGTATTCTCAACTCCAGATAGGATTTTTTTTTGCACACTTATAAGTGTATTGTAATTCAAAAGATAAGCATACAAAACAATATTTCAGAGACAAGAATACAAAAGAAAAACATTCTAGATAGGATTTAAAGGCACCCCAAACATGCACAGATCATAAAAATCCAAGGTTTACCTTTGTAGGTGATCAGTATCATCGCCTTAATGAATATTTATTCTCCTGGCTCTCTGACTTTCTCTTTGGGGATATTGGTCCAACAGACCTAAGCTGTGGGAGATTGTTACCCAGCTCACAGGCCTTGCACAGCCCTTCTGTCAGAGCTACCTGGCCTCAGGCTGTAACTCGTCACAAAGACAAGCGCTCTGTCATTAGCCAGGGGCTTCCTAGCACTAATGTCTGGCCTGGAAAAGGGATGTAGTGCCTGGCCCACCAATTCCTTCCGGGACAATCCGGATCTCAAATAAAGAACTGTAAATCTGCAGCAAAACAATTATTCACAGACCTATCAAGGCCCTTTAATCCCTTTTCCAGATGAAAATGAATCAAATGGTGTCTCCTAGATTGTAAGCTCTTCGGTGCAGGGCCCTTTCCTCCTCCTGTGTCACTGTCTGTATCTGTCTGTCATTTGCAACCCCTATTTAATTTCAAGGCTGCGTGATATGTTGGCGCTATATAAATCCTGTTTAAGAATAATTGAATAATAAATACACTCTGAATGTGGTTTCTCACCTCTCACTATTCTACAGTATGTAGGAAAATACCATACCACTGCCAGGCCCACAATTTGCAGATGTTAAAAAAATGTATGTATGTATATAGAGTACTTGACCAACAATCAATGTTTAGGATCTTTGAAACCATAATAAGATCAGTGGTTACATATGGCTGTAAAACATGGGTTATGTCAACCTAAGGCAAATCTAGTTCAATCGTATTGGGGAGGAAAATTCTGTGTAATGTCTATGGGCCCATATGAGATATAAAAACGAAATGTTTAGAATAAAAATATAAACAAATTCGAGCAAATATTGGATGGCGTAGATATAAACTTTAAATCCTCTAGTGTGCGATTACCCCTGAGGAAGCCTACATTGGCCGAAATACGTCGGGCAAATCTGTCACATGTGAGTAATGTTACATCAATATGTTTAAGCTGAATTTTAAGGGCAAACTATTGCTCATTGGACTTTGAACCTTGCACATGGGTTAGCTATAAATTGCCTAGTGCCAGTTTTATGGCCACAATTTTGTTCAGTATCCTTTAAAACCTATTTTTGTGCAACTTTCTTGGACTTCTGAACTGTTCATCAAATATTGCTATGATGTAAAAAAAACCCTCTGTCTGTTTACTTTTCATATTTTGAATGTCTGGGGTTGGCAAATCTTATCAGTATTATTGAAGTCTGCCATATTGTCGCGGTTTTCTATACTTTCTATGTTATTTAAGTTGCCGTGGACATAGTCAGGTTTATAAATGATTGAAGGATAGCAAGAATTGGGAATTTGGAGACAATTGATAAAACCAGAGCATCAAAAAGAAAATCACAGTGGTGATTAAAGAACATAAAGAAAACCCAGAAAGAAGTGGTGACATGACGTCTTAGGGGATATTATAAGAAACTGGAAGCATCGGACATCCCATAGATCATAAAGAAATATTATTGTGAAGCAACCGAGGACTGTGGTACTGGAAGGAGAGAAGGCAACTGAAAATCTATGCAAAAAAAGTTCTTTCTTTTATTAACTTTTTATATATAGTACATTTTTATATTATAATAAAAAAAATTATATAATAATAAAATAAATACTTTACAATCTGGAGGAAGGTTTATACAAAATACCACTTTTATATCCACCCAAAAAGAAGACCAATAGACAGAGATGGATATAACTCTGGAGGAGGGACAGTTACTCCAAATCAGGGGAGTTTTGGTAAACTGGGACATCAAAGGGAGTCTCAGGCTGGTGGATTTGTTTTATTTCCTAATGCATTTTGTGATAATTTATATTCTCTGGAGGAAAAGAGAAGGTACAGACATGGAATTCTACCATAGTATATGAAAATCTGTTATTCAGTAGGATTCGGTATTCTGTCCCAATATGCGTGGGAAAACCTGACATCCAATAATGTAACGCAATGAGAGTTATTAATGATCAGAGCAGGGGGCATCAATTGGGCATGTACTGATATTTAGCACTGGTTGTGCAGCCATTCCCCAGCATATGGCCAGGATAAGACTAACATTAATTAAGGGGGATTCCAGCAAAAACTTTATTGGGGGGTTTAATAGATATTGCATTTCTTGCCTACCTGCCTTTTGGGAAACTCAGCAGAAAGGTGTACCGGTTCCCTGAAAGCTCCACTAATTCTTAATACAGTTCTGTCTTCTTGCCTGCAGGTGACACTGCATAATAAATAATTGTCAAGTTTATAATTGTTGTCACCCAGCAGTGAGAGGAAATATGCTCCAGTGACATCTAAGTGACTTTTATTTGTAGGGAAAAGCTAGTTCTGTTCACCCCAGGACAGAACTACTGAATCCCCCCCCCCCCCTTCCCCCTTAACACATCTCCACCGTCCTCAGGGATAACTGTGAATATAGTTACAGTCAGTACAGTCAGAAAACACAGGAAGTCATCAGCTCATAAGATCTCTGGCACGATCAACTGTTCCATAAATGGAAACAGATACACAGATATTACAAAACACTTTCAGTGGTACATTTAACAAACCAAAATAGAACAATTTATCAATATAAATGTTTTACATAAACTTAATAATGTAATACCAATAATATAAATAATACACAGAAGTTGAAACTCGAGTCGTCCGACTTGGACTTCAGTCCGACATAAGGCGCCTAATGCAGTGATTTTCAACCACTGTGCCACGGCATTAGTGTGCCGTGGGAGATCTTCTGGTGTACCGTGGGAAATTATCCAATTACCATTGTCGAGTGTCTGTGCTGCTGTAGTGGCTGGCAGAGTAATGTAATACTCTTCCATGTCAGTGGGTGGCAGTAGGTAACTTAATTGCCTTGTTTATTCTTAGAGACAAGAGAATTAGCTACAGAGTGTCATTATGTAGCATTTTTGATTTGTGGTGTGCCGCAGGATTCTTTCAATGTAAAAAATGTGCCATGGTTACAAAAAGTTGAAAAACACCGGCCTATTGAATAACTTGCAACCCGACTTGGGGGTTATCCCCAGTGACTTGCAACTTGACTCGCAATTGGCTCTCTACTGACAACTGAAGGGGACGAGGAGGAGTGAGTCTTCTGTAACACCTTCCTCCCAACCTTTCCTGGATTCTAGGTTTATTACTCTGATGGTTGAAGGAGGGTGGTGTTACAAAAGCCTCACTGCCTTCCTCCCTTCCCCCTTCAGATATCAGAGGGGAAAGCCATGGACTTAGAATGCAATCCTGTGCTCAAGGGTTAAATGTAGTGACTCGACTTGAGACTTGACTTGGGACTTGGTGCCAGTGACTTGGGACTCGACTTGGACTTGAAGGATGACGACTTAGTCCAACCTCTGTTAATACATAATAAACATATTACAGTCTCTGTCCATTGTGGAACAAGTATTTAAAAAGATACCTTGACATTTTCTTGATGCATTGCAATGTTACAGAATCATAAAACACTTGCCTGCACTAGCCATATTTGGACACTAGAGGTCTCCGTAGCGCCGCAGAATTTCATGAACAGGTCAATGCTTTTATTTCAGAATGGAGCAGCCGTGAATAAAAAATAGGCGGGGATAGAGTGGTCATCTCTTCCCTGATTGGCCTTTGCCCGCACAGCCGCACCGTACTTGTAGTTCGGCCGATCCGAGATGACTACGAGTCCCAGAATGCACAGCGGTGGCCAGATTTCTAATTGGCCTTTTCAATCCTCCTCTTACAAAGCTCATAAACAAAAGGCTTCCAGTGGATCAGGTAGGATTGTGATTGCAGAGGTGGACATTGTGGGGGAGAGCTGCACTCACCATATATAGGTAGAGGTGTCTCTCCACAAGTTAATGGAGTGCTATGTGCAGGTAGAGGAGACAGCAGAATCATTATGTTACCATAGCAGAATTACTTTGTATATAATGAGCAGTGGGGTGTAATACCTTCTATGGGCTCAGTATGGGTGTCCAGATCACTGACCAACCTCAGGACAAATTTCATACATTATTATTTAATATTACATGCACAGCTAAAATTATTCTTAATGTGCAAATTATGACAATTTATAAAAAA
This sequence comes from Pyxicephalus adspersus, assembly GCF_032062135.1. NCBI lineage: Eukaryota > Metazoa > Chordata > Amphibia > Anura > Pyxicephalidae > Pyxicephalus > Pyxicephalus adspersus. The sequence goes on along the minus strand of NC_092860.1, from coordinate 12,663,494 downwards.
TTGCTTCTTCTTTCTCATTCTTCTAATCTTCTCATCAGCATCTGATTTATAAAAAGATCAGATTTGTATTATTTTCAGTCAGTGACCTGCATAGCACAAGTATTATAAATTGGTGATTAGATGCTCCAATGATTGCCAATATTTCTGGCTGCAATGGACTTTTTAAAATGCTAAAATAAGGAAGGAATGGAGAAACTCCAAACTCCTTTTTCCTAAATATTTCTTGAATCTGATATAATTCTTCTTTACAAATGCTCTATACAAGCTGATGTTTCCATGCACTGTTGATAGCCAACAAGTCTGGAAGAGTTGTGTGGTTCTATAATATTTGTCCATACCCGTGCTGCAAACCAGTGGTTTTGGATAAACATTTTGCCTAAGGTGCATAAAGGAGTGATATACATTGCTCTGTCTATTATCCTAAAATTAAAAATAATCCCTTTATATAAAGGATTAGTAAAGGAATAAGTCATAAAAGTACCTTTCAAGGATCTGCTTTTTTTTAAAGCAGAACTACAGTTCCCCAATAAAAATACGCAGTCAGGCTGGATTTTTATTGCAGAAGGAACAGGTACCTACTCGTGTTTTCTTTAAAATATAGGATGTCGGGATATACTGGGTATCCCGGCATGACTAAATGAACTCCCATTCACATGTATTGGATCATCTTGGCTTGGCCAATCAAGATGTTTGAAGATCAGAAACTCAGAAAAGGACCAGATGAGGATGATGGCGCCGCGCTGGAACGAGGATATAATGGTGTATTTTAAAAATTATTATTAGGCAGGTAAGCCTATTTTATTGCAAAGGGATATCTTCTGTCTCTTTTGCAATTAGAGACCTGTCTGGTCCTAATTTATAATTGTTAGGGTTTAGTTTTGCTGTAACTGATTAAAAGTTCAGGGTTTTCTTTCTATTTATCATTTCTGTTGGAAGAATCTGTCTAAAGGGGACACAGAAAAAGAAGAAAAGTTTGAGTAGCGTGAGGTTGGAGCACAAGATTACATTGTCAGGAAATGGAAGCGGATCTCTCCAATGGGGGGTAGCAGACCTTATAAAAAAAATCTAACTCTTCTCAACTCTTTCTAAAGGGGAAAATTGTCTAAAGTTGTATTTTAACAAGACTTATAAATGATGATGAATTATGTTGATTTTTTTCCATTCATCCTTAAAGGTTCCAATGGGCTGCCAGGAGGTGCACGCCGTGACCCTGTTTGCATTTGTGTGTGGTACAGCCTCTGTTGCAGGACTGTTTGCTTCCACTCTTCTTCCCCAATGGAGACAGATGAAGCTTTACACCTTCAATAGGAATGAGAAGAACCTGACAGTGAGTATGGGATTATGGGTAAAGTGTACCCGCTTGGAGTGGAGCAGGGAATGCATGATCTATGACCGGGACTGGTATGCCAGCGTAGACCAACTTGATATCCGCGTCCTGCAGTTTGCACTTCCTTTCAGCATTTTGACCGCCGCCTCAGCACTCATCCTGTGTTTGATAGGGATCTGTAACACCACCTTCAGCTCCAACATGCCCAGTCTGAAGCTGGCCAAGTGCCTGGTCAACAGCGCCGGTTGCCACCTCGTTGCAGGCATGTTGTTTTGCTTGGCAGGAGTGATGAGCGTTACTCCATCCGTCTGGGTAATACTCTATAACAGCATTCTGAACAGCAAGTATGGACCGTATTTCACCTATGACATTGCCGTCTTTGTCGCTATTGGGAGCTCTGGTGGCATGTTTTTCACAGCTGCACTCCTGTTTGCATGGTACTGTAACTGCAAGTCTCTGCGATCGTCGTATTGGCAGCCAATGTACTCCCATATCCCCAATATGCAGAATTATATCCCTCCGTCCTACTCTTCCCAGGCCCCCCTGTCACCCATTGAGATAGACTTTCCTGTCACCTACACTGTGTAGTGAAATGTATATTTAGATATCTTGATTGGAAAAAATACCTTCCTTTTGTTAACTCCATTAAAGTTGATCTCCATGCAATACAGCAAAAGTACAGCTGTAATTTAAGTTTCAAATTCAAGTTATATTTCATCCTAATTTATCAGGTCCATAGGGGGATGTTGCTCTGAGGCATAGGGGAAGCCTTGCAATGGGAAAAAGAGAATCAGTAAAGCTATATGACACATAGTAGGAATCACAGCACATCCTGCATGCCTAACGAGCAATATGGCTGCCTCTAGGCACATATATACTGGCATACCCAGAATCAAAAGAATTTTTTTTTTGTACAATAAATATGAACACATTCACATGTGCACTAAAAGATGACAGACTCCCTTTAAATGATACATCTAGCAGTTAGTATAGCATAATATTCTCCCTTGTCTGTTCAAACTTCACCCTAAAGTGGACCTGTCATAAAGTATTGACCACACCATAACATCACCACCACTGAGTATTAGCAAACTACTTTATTATCTTTACTTTATCCCATAAAAAGCCAGACCTGATTGCTCTTGGTTATTCCCTTTGCATATCATCTTTCCTTATTGTGGTTCCTTCTGAATATGTCTAATATTATACACTTTTGACTTTTATTAGTAACCAAGAAGCCTTCACTATAAATAGAAATAGCGTTACTAACATATCAGTCGCAGATATGAAATAACAGCTGAGGATGTGGACTGTGCTGTCTCCTGGTTAAATTTTTCATGTATGTATTTTTCATACGAGATATATATATATAATGTATTAAAGGTAATCTAGATTTCAAAATACAACAGCATATGGGGGACCTTATGTTTGAATAATAGCTTTTGCACTGTTAAAGTATGTTATGGGTATTCATTGAAATAAGAAAGTCTGGGCAAGAGAAACAAGCTGTCCAAGCCTATTTTGCATAGTTTGAACTAAAATATTTTGATGAATGTAGTTACAAAGGATCTGGATTGGTTATTAAAGTACTCAGCTGGCCAAGGACCTAGGAACAGAAGGACTGCCGCTGAAGGGTTCAGTGTAGCTTATAAGCAGTGGTTGGGGTGTTTTTCACCAGATATAAGAAAAAGGTTTAGAGCAGTGTTTCTCAACCAGGGTTCCTCCAGAGGTTGCTAGGGGTTCCTTGAGCAATGAGCAATTTGTGTTCTGTATTTCTGTAAAGGTGACCTACTTCCCACTAGCCAGTAATGCAAAAGGCATTACTCCTGCTGGCCAACATGCAAATATACTGAAAGCTTTGACTTAGTAATTATTGCAGGGGTTCCCTAAGACCTGCAAGGTTTTTTAAGGGTTCCCCTATAATAAAAAAGTTTGGGACAACTGGATAAGAGAGTCTGGATTAGAGCAGACATTGACTAAACTGAAAAGTTTGCCTAAACTCCCTTGGCCCTCTTCTTCACTCAAATACTCCTAATATGTAAAAATGCACTAAAAAAGAAAAATAATAGAATTATACATACTTTACCTAGTTTTTCCTGCCTATAGAAGTATGGGGTCACCGGCTTTTCCAGGTGGGAATCCTGTTCAATGCAAAGCAACCAAAACGCTCTTGCAATGGCCTGCAGTGTCCAATTGTCAGATTTCATCTGTTTTTTTTATGCAAAGGATGGTGGAATCACACCTATGTGTATAATTCTATTTTGATTTGTGGTGCATTTTTCACCTATAAATTAGGTAATTGGGGGCCGGGGGGTTTAAAGTGTTTTTATAGAGCCCGCTTTCAACACCCATTTGCATTTGCACGTTATTAATTTGCAACAGTATTAAAAGACTATAAATATATTTGATTCATCATTGTAGCCCCCCCTGTTCTAATGATTTATTTCACAATATTTGGTTATATACATACATAGTTCAAATAGGATAGCATTATGTGTAAAATATACTGTAAATATATATTGTAGAAGTTCTCATATTTTTTTAGTAGTGAGCAAATCGTGACTAGTTGGGTAGTAATCACTGAGGCTGGATTCCCACCTATGTACATAGTATGTTATTCCCTATAATGCGAAAGTCAAAAACAATTCTGGAATAGCAATAGAGATAACAGAGAAACAGATGAAAGAAACCAGGTATAAAATGTTATCCAAAGCAAATGACTGTTTGCTATGGACAACAATTGCACCTTGGTTTCAGTTTATATAAATCAGCCTCAGTGTTTTTGTACATATCATTTTTGTATGTTGTCTTTTTAAATTCTAATGTACATCCAGACACCTCTGCTATAGAATATATTGATTGCTAGCATTGTATTAGGTTCATTGGGAGTTTAGTATGGGGAGTAGTAATGTTTTGGAATAGGATGTCCAGCAAGCTCATATGTGATGTGTACACAAGCTTTTGGCCATATAGTGTTTCTGCACCTACACACAGGGACTTTGTGATTCTCAACTAAGGTTTCTGCGCAGGTTGTTGGGGGTTCCATGAACCACGGCTGATTGGCCACCTATGCGTTGATACCCCTATAGTACTGAGCCAAATACCACTTGGTGGAACCAGCTGCATGACTCTTTATGGTGTTTTAGTTGTTTATAAAGGTGGTATTATAGGCAGCAAAATAAGGGGGGAATCTTTCCACTAACCACAAATTAAAGAGCCCCCCCCCCCCACTGAACTCAGTACTAGGGTATAATTTTCAAGCTTAGGTAAACATAGGGAGCAAAAAAACATTTTTCATAGGTAAACCTGCATCACTATGATTGTTGGACAATGAATATTTTCTTTCCTATGGCAAGCTGAAGCAAACTTCCCTGATGCAGTGCGTGTACCTTGCATGTTACAGCAACTCACTGCACATTTGTTCAGTTTGAAAGGTGATGTGATGCACAATTTGCACAAGGTGTGGGACACACTACCATCATGGAAAACTATTGTTCATGGTCTGTTGTGGTGCAGTGTATCTAGAATGGGCTGCCTTGACACAACACACATGAAAGGCTCTGTGTTAGGGATGCTTAACCTGCTTCAATTGGGTAGTTGGTGGATGAGAACAATGGAAGCGCCATAATATCATTCTTCTAGAATCCATGCCATAGATGTACACAAATGTACTATAGAATGAAATGTTTTCATCAATGTGACCTGTATTATATGTTTAGTTGTATATATTGAAAGTGTATGATGTGGTCCGATTTACTATCAATAAATAGGCCGCCAGACTTGTTTGTGGTACATGTGATTTTTTTGTAATCTAATTCTTGTAATAAAGCTATTAATGGTGAATTCAGTGCGTGAGATTGCTGCCTGTAAATGATGGTACCATGGGCTTAAAGCTTACCTGTTATTTTGGAGCTAACAATATGTCCCTGGTGCACAATACATGGCTCAATGTTTCTTTGTTCCACTCACTGTGTCCCGGGCAGGGTCCACCCCCTGCATGGTGCCTGTACAATATGGTGTCCAAAAAACGGGTAACGAACACAGGCATTGCCATATAAAGCATTTTAAAGGTTCATATTGCTTTTTTTTGTGTCCCTGCAATTTTTCCTAATATCCATAGTCAACATAGAAAATAAATGGGAAACCAAAACTTCTATTAGATGTCACCTGAACAGGAACGGAAATGCTTTTAATATCTCTTGTGGAAATATCCCTCAATATGTAGATTTACTCTCACTTCCTGTAGTTGTCTTTAGGATAGGAAGTGAAGTGGCCTGATTAGTGTTCTGATCCTTTGCCTATAGCACTTTCTTATTTGCTGACCCATAACAAGTATTAATATTATTACACAGTATTTATATAGTGCCAACACATTACGTAGTGCTGTATAGAGTCCATAGTCATGTCACTAACTGTCCCTCAAAGGGGATCAAAATCTAATATCCCTACCATGATCCTTTAATACAATCTAATGTCAATTTGGGGGGAAGCCAATGCACCTAACTTCATGTTTTTGGAATGTGGGAAGAAACACACACAAACACAGGGGGAACCTGCAAACTCCATGCAGACAGAGTCCTGGCCCAGATTTGAAACTGGAACCCAGCGCTGCTAAGGCCAGGGTGCTAACCACTCAGCCACCATACTGCCTGGTTTGGGTATTTGCTATTTGTTAGAAAATGTTTTCCATCCAGGAACCTGATCCATTCCAGGTTTGCTGGATCACCCAGTTGCACTGATGAAAGTGTATCCTCTCCAGCCTTGGAGAACTTTAATAAACCAGGCCCTATGTATGTGTTTAGTGTGTAAGCAGGTCCATAACCATCACTGCGGGGCTCCAAGGGACAAGGGCCCACAGGTTGCATTAGAGAAGGTGGTATTGGAAGTCGGGGTTTAGGGCCCCATTCACATTTTTGCTGAAGGTTTGTGGATTTAATTACCCCCTGGTTATTTGCTGAAACAACAATCATTTCCAGCAACCAACAGATAACATTATTTGTTTTAGGAAATACCACGTACAATAGATTACTAGATTGGACAACTGAAATCACTAAGCACGTAATATCGTTATATCACAATAACAATTGGTATTATTTACATTCTGAGTGGATTTGGCCTATATTCTACCAGCGGTGCCATGGTAACCGGGAAATAAACAGGAAGTGTAGGCCTCAGGCCTATTCTGCCTTGTTGATACAGCACACTATACAATAAGAATTGTTTTTGGTACAAGAAACAAGGAGGGAAATAATCGGGCATGGAGCCACTTGACGTGGTGTGTTCAGGCAGAGCTTGTGGCACTTAAAATGCTTCATGTGGTTACCATGGCAACAGCACCGGGAGATTCACCATATCATCACCATTCTGTTGACACAGTAACCTGTAAAGGGCTAAATGTCTATAGCTAGACCTGAAAATATGGGAAACTAGGGCCAAGGGATGTTGGTGACTACATTTATGGTAACCAATTCAGTCATAACAAGTGGTAAAAGATGTTGCCATGACAACCTGTCAGATAAATATTCTTTCTGTCACCAAGAAAAAAAAATGGGCCTGAAGCCTCCTGCAAAAAATACATTTTAGGGTGAAGTGCAGGTATCCTATGACCAGAGTTGCAGAGCTAGGTCATCCGAATTTTCTGAGCCCTTGTATTTTACAAATTCCACCCAATTTATAGCGTGTAACCTCTGAAATATTTAAGGCCTGCAAAGAAATAGTATGAATTTTTATTTCTCAACTTCAGTTTATTCAGCAAAAAAATAAGGCTTATGTAAGATCGAAACAAGATTCTGTCACTGCACAATAAATAATGTAAAATGTAAGTTTCACAGCACCGCGGTAAAAATGACGACAATCTCTTTACTGTAAAAACTGGTCCAGCTTTTTCTGGATGTTCTCAAAAGAATGTCTTCCCATGTAGTCGATGTGACCTTCTTCCCACTTCTTGCGCTCCTCCTCCCTATGTAATTTCTCTTCCGCTTCGCGGAGGGACAGTTCAGAAGCAGACTGTACAAGGAGACCCTGGGGAAAATAAATGGCAGATAATATCCATCAGGGTTAGCTATTAGAGCTGACCACCTCCGGATGGTCACTGGTGGTCTTCTAGCTCATTTCACTGCACCGTAAATGGCCATATCACACGTGTGTCAACAATCATTTATCTGTTTACTGCACATGATAGACAATATGTCCTAGGAATGTGACGCCATCATTTAGCTTTCATTAGCCCCAGATTCCTCATTTGTTATAGTGATGATACTGACATTTGTCAAAAGCCATTATGTGCTAATCTGTATGATATATACTAAATAACAATTAACACCAGTCCAACTAATCTGGCCTGTGGTGATTGGCTTTTGTTTGCAAAAAGTTGGTTTTGTATAATATATACACACATATATATATATATATATATATATATATATATATATATATACCTATGGGAAACAAATACCTGCTTGATGCAGGTTTAATGATTTTTTAGAAAGCACAATAGATTCTATTTATACAATAGATTCTAAAACAGGGAATCAAACATTCCCTCCTGGGAATCTTCCAGGTCCATGTGTTTCAATGGCAGATTCCCTGTTTTATAAATAAAGCCCATTGTTTAGAAGAACAGTAGACATTTAGAATGTCTGACAATTTTTTTTATTGTTGTTTGCTTGCTTTTCCCAGTAAAATCGCACTCACATAGAGGGAAAACCCTTCCCATCTGTGACTAAAAACTATTGGAAACTATTTAAAGGGGTCCTGTTGATGTAAAAGCTTTATACTGGGTCAATTTACTACCTTGTTGTGCCCTAACTTGGATTGCATTAAAGCAGCCCAAATTTATTGGGCTGCCAATGCACCCTAACATGTAATAATAAAAAAAGAGGACCTCTTCTTTCTAATGCGACTATTGAAAGTTGTAAAATACAACACAAGTGCCTTAGTGTATTGTGGTGCCATTCAAAATACATTAGTGCATTGCAACAATAATGAGTATTGACACCAGAGATTGTAATTTAGGGAATCTCTAATTGCCTCAGGGCATTGAGAAGATTTTTTTCTCCCTTATCTCCACTGTTGTAGCAAATTGGATTATGCTTCATAAAGAATTATTTTTTTACTTTTCACTACAACAACTGCTAATTCACATTCTGTTGTATACTGATAACTGAATAAAGCCTGCATTTTTTATGGTCATATGAGTCTACAAATACCAATAGAACACAACAGTCACAATAAAACCACATACATAGAATATCTGCAGAAAGTAATGAGATAAAAATATTCAATCTTTTTTTTTACATTTAGAAAAGCAACTAAAATGGGTTGGCAGCAGTGGGATTTGCTTAGCAGAAGGAATTTCTGAAAGATAATTATCAAAAATTATTATTAGGTTCAGAAAAAAGAAAGGATGAAGACACCACAAATATAACAAATTACTGTACTGTATGTGTTTTCTTTTTTTTTTCAAATTAAGACCCAGACCTGGTTTATTACATTTATTCTTTCAGTGAAATCTCTAATAGGGGTTGAGTAAATATGTAATATGTGTTGTGTCCTATCATATCTCATTTGTATGTCCACATAAAACCTGCTTTGGTTAGGGGTGGAAATGTAGTTTGTTATACGTAATGGGGCAGTAGAAACCCTACAATGCCACACCCAGGCTTCTCAATGAATAGGCACCTATACCTGGAAATAACTACATTTCCCTGCATAATTTCACACAGACTGCACATTGTTTAAGATGAGCTGTTCATCTGCAACCCAATACAGGAACTAGCTGGGAAGAAAAACTATCAAGACTACTTGATCCAATCCAAATCCAAATCCAGTAAGGGTACTAGTTCCACCATTTATACCTTTATAGTGACCTTCACATAGTGCCACAACTCACCATTTTTTAACTTTGGGGATTCTAACCACAGATAAATGGGAACAAATAATAAAAGTTCTTAGGCTGGTGGCCCTGAGCGAAGATACTTCCCCACTGGTGCATCGGTTAGTGCAAGGTCCTTTATTAGGTTGCTGGACAATATAGAACCATCTCATACTCTCTTCAGATCTGCAGTCGTACAACTTTCTAGGTATGAGATGTCATGTGAATAAATATCAAGAGACCCAAAGGAGCTGATCATTGAAGATGTGAAAGGGTGTCACATTAACCCCCTGCTTTTACCACACCCAACAATATCTACACCACCACACATGGGACATTTTCACTTCAAGTAATCCATCTCAATCATAAAAGGGTCACTTGGTTGTAAATACCCTCCTTGGCAAAAACATCCCAGATATCCAGGGTTCATATTCTAATGAATATTATGTTCTCCAAGTCAACTAAACATGGCCATTCTTCATAAAGCTTCATTTTGGTTCTACCCAGACTGGCTCTAGTCTGAATGACTGTGCTCTAAGTTACTTTGGGGCCAGGGACTAATATGATTATTCAATTTTCTCAGTGTTAATGTTCTTTAACTGCACTACCTACAAATATATATATATATATATATATTTATAAAATAAATATAAATGTCCTTTTCTTTAGCTAGAGGCTTACAAAATTTTGAAATGCTCAATTTTTCAGGCAGCTTTTCATTCTTTTACAACCTCCACCATCTAGGAGCATCTAAATATTAATCACCATTTTTTCCTTGCCACTACCAGATCTGGGTCCACCCAATCAGGTTTAATCTCTTCCATTTAAAACAATAAAATGTTATATTTTTTGGTGTTATCGCACAACTAATAAAGCATATGAGAATATCTAAAACAGAAAGAAGAAACTTGATCACATGGGCTGGGCATTATTTTTTTTCCATTGCAAAGTAATCAAAGGTGAGATCAATGACAAAGCGGATGAGAAGGTCTATTGATAGTGTAGGAGAAGCGATGGCGGTAGAGAACCAGTAATAATACCATGTGGATGGTGTCTTGGTTTACAGGCTGCTCTTGGAGCTGGGAGGGGAGGTCTTGATCCTGTACATTGACATCTGCTGGAGGCTGCACAGAGCTATTATCCGGCAGCTAGAAAGATAGCAGTTAGATGTATTTGTTATCCCTTTATAACCACCTGGGGCTGATATATAGAGACTGGAGCAAAAAAAACAAAAACAAAATCGAGCTTATCCAAATCAACCAATGTGATCTCCGAAAAAAACTTGCGTAGAGAAAAATATTTCTGCATTACTATTTTCTGCTATAGGAACTGTAAGCTCTTCTGGGCAGGGTCCTCTCCTCCTGTGTCATTGTTTTTATCTGTCTGTCATTTGCAACCCCTATATAATGTACAGCGCTGTGTGTATTATGTTGGCGCTATATAAATACTGTTAACTATTATTATTATTATTATTATTAATAATAATAAGAATAATATTAATAAGACTAATCCTGTCCTTCATTTAAAAGTCAGGCTGTCCAGCAAAAGTGACAGTAAAGCTATGTTCAGACTGGCGGTGAGGTTCCTCATTCCAGTAAACTGCTTTCTTGGGTGAAACACTACATGTCTCACCAATGGCAGCCCAATAGAGAATGAATGGGGACAGTAGTGAGCAGCAGATCTAAACCTAGAGTAATGGGCTGGGATAAACCATAAAACACTGGGGGTGCTTATATTGATCAGCTTTATTTATATGGTTTAAATCATTCTACAAAAAGAAAAAGCAAATATTTGCTGAAGGTTTATTACTTTGTTCTAACTTACAATCCATTTAAAAACTACATGAAAATCTAAAACCATCGTGTTTAGGCTGACAATGCGGCGATAATTGCATTGCAAAAAGAATAGCGCTGTCACACTGTGAAAGTAAGTGAGGTTAAATAATTAAACAACTTTCTTTCCTTACTGGCCCAGGAAACTGACACGGTCTATGGGACTTCTGAATCTCTATATTTGGGGCACATTCTTAGTCAAGTAATGGTCTATATGGGTCACATGATCTCAGGGCCAGGTCTTCTATACAAATAAACTTACTTTGCTATCAGGTATTCCTTCTGGAACTTCTTCAAAAGACTCCAAGGAAGGGGTTTTCTTCATGTGAAACTCTATCATTCCAAACTGATGTGGGTACGGAGCACACAAAAGAGAATAAAGCAATTACTGATGAAGAAATTACATTGCACCCATTATGTAAGTCAACTTAGGTCATAAAAGTTTTCATATTACCAAAATCCCAAAGAAAGTAGACCATAAAACTTATGTATTGGTAAATATTATCCACCCTCCAAACCCCCTGTAACCCATATTAGAGATCCTAGGCATGGGTTCCCTGCTGGCATTGTGTTGGGATGTGATTTACCATATGGTAAAAAGCAACATGTTCAATGTAATACCCCCTCTAATCCAGTGGCACATACTCCTTTTCAGAGATTCTAGTATATGATTGCTCAGATTTACCTTATTTTCAGTGCCGGTTACCTCCTGCTGTTCTTTTAATAGCGGCAGAATATCGGATATGTAAGTCTGCCACCACAGCACCAGGAATGACAGATGCTGACTGCCGCTCAGAGGTTCCTCTTCTACAATCCATTTGGTTTGTGGGTTATATTTGCAGTTCCAGGGTTTAGGGGTGCCGATGAAATGAACAACCTTCGCCTCAGAGCCAAACCTGTGAAATGTAAACTGCTCATAATACATGGAAATATTATTGAAAGTTTGGCTTTATTATTAGGAAATTTCTGTTTGGTGGAACATATAATTTTCACTATGGGGGAAATTACTAGTGAAGGGCAAACTCATCCAGGTTTGGCTCATTGTTGGGAGGACGTTCTTCTTCATTCGCAAATCCAACTGCTAAAAACTCATGCGGATAAAAGATGCCCTCATGTATTTACCAACCGGTCAGGTTACCAGTTGCTAATTGACATAGCGGGCAGGATTCTCATTTGTTGGTGGCTGTTAGGGGCATTTCTAATTAATCAATAAAAAAAAAATCGGAGCATTAAGGATATTCTAAAAAGACTCTGTTACTGGGTTCTGGAAATTCCACCTGAACTGGCAGGGAGTCGTTGATCTGACTTATTGGTGCGTGTAAACCTATGCTTGAGCTATTGAGCTCCGTGCTCCTCACAACACAAGTGTGGGTGGCACCTATAAATATGGCACTGCCAAGGTAGCACATGTAGAGGCAGGCACATATCAGAACAGATGCCTGGGGGGTGAATGACACCCCAACACCACACTTAATCTGCTCAGTGCAGGAAGCAACCATTGTTAGCACCAGTATAAAAAAAGGTCTACTTACTGTTTAAAGGCTGGCGAGTAGGTGTAGATAGAACTGATGCTCAAGTTATAGATGAAAGGAAGATGTTTGCTGATGTCTGCTGTCGCCCAGTTACTAAAGAAGCTGTTTAATAGTCCTTGGTCACCACCTGTAATAAATATAATATATAATATAACTGTCTCAGACTGGGAAATACAAATAAATCTAGGGACCCTAAACAACTGGCTTTTATTAGGATTAAAGCTAATAATATATATATTGTCTGCAGCCCTGCCTTGAAATTTGGTATCACAAGGGAACCTTCTGGAAACAGCAATATTTATGAATGATTACACCGCAGAGGGCGAAGAACCGGGGCTGCCATCGAGGGGGCATAAGTGGTACTTCCATACTGAGCCCCGATTAAAACAGCTTAACTTTTGCAATGCTGAAACTTTTAGACAGGGGAGGTAGGCCCACAAAGTTTCCCAAGTATGGGGCTCAGACATTTTTGTGAACTATTATCCACAGGTTGAGGGTCCAGGGGAATGCAAGTGACAAAGACTACATGGAACATCCTCAATGACATGGAAACTTTGCAATTAATGGTGGGATATGAAAGAAAACTTTGTTTTTAAAGGTGTACCCTCATCCTTACTTCCATGCTAAGGCAAACTTTGGGTTAAAAATGTGCAGCTTTGTGTGTTTTTATTGTTATGATGATGCCTGGCTCTCTCTGTCCCTGTATATTCTCAGTCTTTGACCCAGAACAATGGGTGCATACAGCAAGTTAACTCCTTATCAGCCCAGGTATTCCGGGGAAGTAACTCATGAAGTATTAAAGCCTTTGGATCAGCAACACAGCCAGGTAACTTTGAAAAAGCAGTCTAACTTTTCTTGGCAGGGGTTCCCTTTAAGAATTGACCCAACACATTATCAGATTTAAAAAAAATGATTTACATAGCGCCAACGTATTACTCAGCCCTGTACATTAAAAAAGGGTTGCAAATGACAGACGCAGACAGTGACACAGGAGGAGTTGACCCTGCCCCGAAGAGCTTACAACCTAGGAGATTACAATATGAGATTTTGGCTCTCAGAAATTCTCATCTTCGCAGTTGATAAAAGGAATGCAGCATGGACAGTCCCTTCCAATGGCTTTCAGTTGGCAGCCATACGACGAAGCACAATGGCATTGCTTGGCTTACCGTCAAAGCTGCCGTGATCTTCTGCATACTTAAGAAGACGACGGAAGGTCTCCAGGGAAGGTCTGAACACAAACACTCCACTGTTAAAACAATCTGGCCAACCAGCGTCTGGGGCAGCTGAAAACTCCTCCCGATCAAACAGCTCGTCTATGTTACACAGAGCCTAAGACAGACAGAGAGAACAGGGAATGAACATTTGTGTAGGCCAAGACAGGCCAAGTATGAGCAGAAGACCTTCTATACCAATCCAAATACTGGCCTAGGAACAAAGGGGACTATAGAGGGCATGGCTGGTGCAGGCTTGAGGTCTTTAAAAGGAGGCACTTTGTACTTTAAGCATATATACGGCTCAGAACCATTTGGCATGTTTTATTTTTTATATGGACGTTCACCAGCATCTGTTCACTAAACATAAGTATTTATGGTTTTAGAATATTGAGACCCTTACTAATGCTAAATATCATTCAAAATGAACAATTCCCAACCCATCACACGTTTCGCAAGATGTGCTTCTTCAGAAAAAGATAAAGGGACTAGTACATCCTAGTTACAAACTCATGCTTCCCGCCCTCCAGATGAAAAGTTCACCCACTTGTAAATACCCCCTGTTGGATGGACCAATGGGTAGGTGGCACTATACCCCAGGAAAAGTTTGAGAGATTTTACTGTGTATTGCTTGAATTTATTTACACTTCTCAGCCCCGGGATACTATATTCCTCATGGGGACATATTAGGTCTCCCATTTCCCCAGAAGTGTTCTCTGGGAGATCCTGGTTCCCAGTGTCCTCCACTGAATATATGACAATTTTCCCCACATTTTACAAGGAGGTCCCAATATGCCCACATAAACTTCCGCCTTCTTACGATGGTGTCGGCATCCATGTACACGCACTTTGTGTACTGTGTAAGGGTCCAGCTCTGAATCTTGGTGAAGGTTACCCCAAGTTCTGGTCGTTTCAGCAAGGACAAGCGAACCGAGTCCGCACTGTCTAAGACGTCCACCTCAACTACTTGATCAAAAACTTTACCGAGGATTCCCCTTTGAAAAGAAAAGCAACAGATTACTACTTGGCACATGCTTTGGATGAACTAGAAATGAGGGGACCTTTATATAAAATCAATAGGGCATGCTAAATTGAGAATAGGGTGGCATAAAGGCTAACTTTTTACAGGTTCTCTTTGGCTATTGCCCACTTTGTAGTGGTATTGAGCTCCTACTACTATTGGCCCCAACCTTCTTCAGGGCTCTAATTCACAGGGTTCATGGGGCTGGATACTGTGTAACTGAGCCCCCACCTTATATTAACCAAGGGTCCCATTTGGTTCAAAACTGGCTCTGCTCCCTTCCATGGTGGTGCCAAGAATAGATCTAGATGCCGGGTACAATGTAACTCCAGCACATGGACAGACGTTACATCATTATCATCATCACTGGCCACAGCCAAAGGAGGACCTGGAAGGTTTAGCAGTGAAGATGGTGGCTTTGGAAAATAGAGCAAACAATTTGCCAAAACGTATAAGTTTCCAATGATGAAATCTTTACCACTGATATGCCAGCCTTACCGCATGCGACTTGTAACCTCTGATGTGACCATGATCACCAGCTGACGGGAGGTTTCGAAATTTCTCAACGATTTCCCAAGAACCAGCGCTCCTTGACAATAGAGGTCGTTGGTGCCAAGGGTAACAAAGGCTTGGTTTGTGACTGCAAGACAAAAAAGAAAAACAAAAGGTACCTTTGATTTTGTGGCACACGCCCAGATATTGGCAGGCAATGGTGCTACACAATCCATTGCATTGCTTTATCCCGGAACAGGCAGTGCCACACTCATTATAGCACCCCAATGATGATTGGAAAACAGCCATGGGATGCGGACTTTCTACTATGGGAAGTGGGTCAGTATCAGGTGATTGGTCAGTTTGAATTTCTAAATGGCGCGCCCTGCTTTTGATTAGGGAAGGTGACACTCATGCAAATCAGTAAGGACTGACATGTGCCATGTGGCAGTCTGCAGCCAGGTACAAGGACCACCTTTACTTACCGGGCATTGTGAATGGATGAGGAATCAGCCAATGGAGAAACGTATCATAAGATCCTCTGGTGCTCTCCTGCAAATAATAACAACTCATCACATAGAATAGAAGCAGCCAGACCGCCAGCACAGTCCATAGTTCTCATATTGTGATCACACACACTGGGCCGGGCACATAGCACGAATTCCATTCTGTAAATCAATAGCTCGTCACTATACATCAACATTGAGTACTTACCTATTACATAATACCTGGGAGCCACCCTATAATGAATGGGGGGTATTCAATAATAGGCAGGAGATCAGTGCACCACGGCCCACAGCAACCAATCAGTGTGATTAAAGTCAGGCCGTAGAGGCACCGCACCGCACTCTGCACTGTACATTAATGCAAGGAGCGGGCGCAGAATGCGGTGCCAAAAAAAGGCTGGTGCAGACGATCAGTGGGCCCCTGGGAAATACTTAATTGGGTGTCTGTCGGCTGAAGAGGGGAGGGAGTTCACAATCCTATGACATCACAGCCCATGGAGTGAACTCATTATTCTATGACATAACAGTGAATGGAGTGAGATCATTCCGCTATGACATCACAGTGCATGGAGTGAGATCATTATTCTATGACATCACAGTGCATGAAGTGAGATCATTATTCTATGATATCACAGCGCATGGAGTTGGATCATTATTCTATGACATCAATGCGCATTGAGTGAGCTCATTATTCTATGACATCACAGGGCATGGAGTGAGCTCATTCCTCTATGAAATCACAGTGCATGGAGTGAGCTCATTCCTCTATGACATCACAGTGCATGGAGTGAGCTCATTATTGTATGACATCACTGCGCATGGAGTGAGCTCATTTTTCTATGACATCACAGTGCATGAAGAAGATCATTATTCTATGACATCACAGAGCATGGAGTGAGATCATTATTCTATGACATCATAGTGAATGGAGTGAGCTCATTCCTCTATGACATCACAGTGCATG
>NC_092860.1:12645826-12646278 GCF_032062135.1 Pyxicephalus adspersus | reverse complement strand
ATGAAGTGAGATCATTATTCTATGACATCACAGTGCATGGAGTGAGCTCATTCCTCTATGACATCACAGTGCATGGAGTGAGGTAATTATTCTATGACATCACAGTGCATGGAGTGAGATCATTATTCTATCACATCACAGTGCATGAAGGAGATCATTATTCTATGACATCACAGAGCATGAAGGAGATCATTATTCTATGAAATCACAGTGGATGAAGATCATTATTCTATGAAATCACAGTGCATGGAGTGAGCTCATTCCTCTATGACATCACAGTGCATGAAGGAGATCTTTATTCTATGACATCACAGCGCATGGAGTGAGATCATTCCTCTATGACATCACAGTGCATGCAGTGAGATCATTATTCTATGACATCACAGTGAATGGAGTGAGATCATTATTCTATGACATCACAGTGCATGGAGTGAGATCATTATTCTATGACA
>NC_092860.1:12540765-12643835 GCF_032062135.1 Pyxicephalus adspersus | reverse complement strand
ATGGAGTGAGATCATTATTCTGACACTCCCCCTAATTCTGATTTGTCACTTTTGGGAGGAGGACCCCTGCACAGACGCCGCACCCCATTCCCACCCCCTGATAAATGCCAGCACAGCCCCATGTTAGATGTCACCCACTGATACCCCCATGCTGGGCACTCACTGGCAGCTCCCTGCCCCCTCCAGCATGCAGTGCCGCACACAGCTGATTGGTTTATAGGGAGGGAACTGCAGTGACAATCTTTCCATGCAATCAGCAATCATACGATTCTTATCTGGCCCGGAGACCTGCAGTGCCGGAAGTCCTCTGGATGCCCTTGTGCGGGGGTCGCGCTGGGGACACCGAGGGGGCGCAAGGCTGCGGTCACACGGCTCACCGACTCCTGTGACGTTCCAGCTGGTGGGCGGGGCTGGTGATAGTAGGCTGCGTGGAATGACAGAGGGGCGGAGCAGTCTCAAGGGGGTGTGGTCAAAAGCATGGCACAGTCTGCAGTCACCTGATCTGATTCTCAGTGCCAGGTTCAGTCCCTACATAGTAATAATACTAAAGCGAACCTGTCACCAGGAAAGGGTAAAGTACATGTAAACCCCACCTGGATGCCAGTTTGTACAATACTAATATTCACACTTTGATCTCTTGCAGCCACTTCCTGTGCACATGTCTGGACTCCTGATGGTGACAACAGTGGATCCTTCCTGTGTAATGTGGTTATCAAACTGCAAGTGCTCATCTCCATAAGCCTACCAAGCCAGAGCCAACTTACTGGCCTGACCTCACTGAAGTAGGAACAACATCCAGGTCACTTCTCCGCCCCCTGCCTGCATTGGACAAGGAGTCATCCCATGAGATAAGGTGAGGCAATTCATTGGTGCAGTCACTTGCATTGAAAGCCTATTGATTTTATTGGAAGCACATAAGAACATATGGAAATATTTTACTTTTCAGGGGCTCCAGTGGTGCCCCATGGAAGGTATGGCATACCATAGAAAATAATCATCCATGGCATGGTCCCCCATGCTGATCTCCTGAAAATTAAAATAATGCCATGGCTGGCTTCTGACAGGGAATAGGGGTCAGTTCTGCAGCTTCAGCAAGTATATGATAGTTACAGGTCGTCTCATTGCACACCTCAGTTTTAGATGAGCGGCTCTGATGAAGTAGGGTGCCCAACCTGAGCATTGTGGGCTGATCAGCCACAGAAGATGTTCAGAAAATACATTGAAGTGTATGTAATCCCCCTAAAAACTGGATATATCGGCTTACCTGCCCTTAGATGTGATGGCTGCATTACTTTTCTTCTTCTTGATGTTTTACAGTATCTCTAAAACAGCAGCATTGTCACCCAGGTTGCTCCAAAGTGTACCTAAACTCAAATAACTTGGTGACCAGGAGGTGACAAAGTGAATAAATCACTGGTTCCTGGTGGCTGTTGTTCTAGCTCTACACTGTACAGTACATGCACAAAGCATGCAGAGGAGCTTGGCCTGGTGCGACATACACAGCCATGCATCATCAGTGGCCTTCCAATGGCTGAAGAGGACTGCCGTGCTATTGGAAGTCCGCCATGGAGTCGGAAATGAGGATCAGCACTACACTTATATAGGTTCAGGGTAAAATGTTATTACAGGGGCACAGAGATGGTTTATTACCAACAACAACCTCCCCTATAAAGAGTTCAATTCTATTTGCATTCCTCAGCCCCTCTAGAATTGACTTTTGTTTCCACTAGGCCCTGAAGAGTTGAGACATTTTGTAGCCCTGAGAAGCACGGAGGCTTTTACCCGGATTCCCTAAACACCAAGCGGGGCTATTGTTCCTTATCCTATATTTAATAAAAGATTGACATTAGATCAGTGTTTCTCAAGCATGATTCCTCCAGGGTTCCCCTTTGTCACCTTTCGTTCTAATGGCTACTAACGTTTTGGAGCTAGATAGAGTGAATCTCCCTAATGAACACAAAAGGGTTGTATTTATACATTTTTCACCCATCATTTCAGCTGAATTTTTGTGCAGCACCCTTTAAATCCCTATACATTGCATGTTACAATACATAATAAAACTTATTCTGCCACCTACTGGCCAATGATCAGAAGACCTGACAAATAACAGCTCTGAAATAAAACTATTCAGAAAGGAGTGACAGCCAATATACATCACTGCATATTTTTATCTATACAATGTAGATAGGAGCATATATATGTATTTGTGGAGCGAGAGTGTGTGTGTGTGCAAGAACCTTTGCATGATGTTACAGACAAACTATTTCCAGAATTGGACGAGGTAATTCCAATAGTGATCAGGTTGATAAATGAACACAAGTGGTAAAAAGTAAAATGATGGATAGAATATCCCTATTTTGTGCTTGCACACTGCACTACACATTTCCTCTCATCTCTGAATCTGTTTTTTTAGAGGGTCAATCAGATGTGATCATTGACACACAAAATAGATGACCAATTATGTTTCCAAATATTCCAACAGTGGTAACCATGTGTCTACATGAGCAAGAAGGAGTTTTAGTTCCAGATGGGCAACTGTACAACCGTCATCTGTTACCAGGACACTAAAAAAGCAAGTCCTGGTTGTGTGGATCGGTTTACAGCTTACACTATGCAGTAATGTTCAGTTCAATACAAAGATCACACTTATAATTTACTCTCATTAAACAGATTACTTTAGGAAGGATATCACAGACTCATTCACTTATCACATCGACACAATAATGGCACAGCCGCAGTTTCTTTTTTCATATTCTTTAATTTAAGGCTATAGGAGATCACTTAAGGCATTATTCATAAAAAATAATAAAACAAAAATATACAATTTACAGAACAATATAGAACTTCCAAACCATAAATGCTCCAAAAATCGGAATGATAAAACTCTTGTCTGCAATCTATGACTAACGAATGGAAATGAACTGCTTCTGGTTTTAGATTTTTCCCATCCACACAAAGATGATTGAGGGTGCACCAATCGCAACTGCAGTGGAAAATTTAGGATGGGCTTTCCATAGGATAGCACTGTGGAAATTAAAGTGTGTGTCCAGCTCCAATTTTTTTGGTTGATTTTGGATTGAGTGGGGAGGGATTATTATGCCTTGTTGAGGTGACTGCTATCCGGGGCTCTGTTAGAAAGATTTCACTGGTTTTGCATTTACAACAGTGCCAACCAATAGGACGTGTGGGAAAATTTGGCAACAGTCAAGTATGGAAGATTAGGACCGGTCAGATTTATTATGTGTTGCCGTTTGACATCATCTCCACTTCCTGTGTGACAAAACAATTGTGCAAGTGTTGGATAATCTAACAGAACCCCAGATAGCAATATAACCAAACAGATTGTAATAGCATCCAAATAAGTTCTGATTGGACTTGCACTTCAAACTTGACAAAGATGGACGTGCAGGGTTAGATAAATGCAAGCAATCTGAGCAATTGCTCATGAATACAGAATAGCAGAGCAGTGATTTTCTGGCACACCAGAACACGTCTGCACCAGATCTTCCTTTCTAATATTGGGAATAGAGCCCCCCCCCCAATATTCTGATGCTGAAGGTTACTGAAAAACACGCATACTCAAAGCAAACCAAGCGCGCATGTTTACGTACCACTTTCTATGGGGTGGGTGTCATGTGATCAGATTTTACATGTCACCATCCCCTAATCTCTATAGCCAACTTTACTCGGGGCAGTGAAATGAATAAATTTGTAAATAGACGCTAAAGATCATTTTGCATTTTGTTCCCACAAACAGTTCAGTTCTAGAATATGCATTCTTGTGGTCTCCAGTTAGCAACGAGCAAACTTTGAATGATTCTTATGGAGGATACTTCTAAACAGGAGGGTGGGTGCTATGGGTAAACTGATGACTTCAGCATCCCGCCTATAGAATGATTGGACATGATGATGCCCCAAGTTATTGGCAATGCAATGCCATTGGTTATAAAAGTATGGCAACATCCAAGCAGTCAAATAATTTTAGATGGGTATCGTTCACATATGGTCATGTTAAGCTGGGGGTGGATGCATTGTGGAGAAGAAATGGAACCAAACACTTCGCTCATGAGCCTAGATGGAAATTGGAGGTGGCACTTGTCCACCATTAAAGTTTGTTATGTGGTTTAAATGTCCCACAAGTATGAATTATGAACTATGAACTGGCAATGAAACCATAAAAAGAAATGGAGAATGTTGCAGATTAGGAAATAAAAAGAGCAAACGCTCCCCATGGGGGGTCATTGACAGGTAGGTCGCCATCATGCACCAATAATGGGTGGGTGTGTGAGAAATGGTGGGGGAACTGACTTGGCTCTGAAGGATTCAGTTCTTTCACATATTTTCTCCGACAGAGAGCATTATAAATATTAATTGTGTTGGAAAAAGGAGAAAAAAATAATGATTTATGGCAATTTCCGGGAAATTAGACATCCTGCATCCAATAATAACCCGTACATCAATGGGCAGTGTAGGATAAATCCCTCTAAGGAAAAGTCCAGAACTGCCATGACTATTATCGGTAACCGTACAAGGCCAGGATGCTGAAAGAATCATCTCACCACATTTGAAAGTCTATACATCACTACCGGGGTAAAACTCCATCATCTGCATTGCTGATGGTTAGGTGAAAAGCTACATTTGTATTGTTTGCTCTGAACCTGTGCTTTAAGTTTGCAGACCAAACCAACAGGTTCATTTTAATGCTGTCACGCTGCTGCAACCTATACATATATAGACCATTCTCTGCAAAAGAAAACCCTGTTTTTGTTCTTACACACACTTACAAAGTGCTAAGAATCTTTAAGCGCCAGGGCTGTCACATGGGATAAAAGGGACAAACCAGAATGGCAAATACTTCCACTTTATCTCTTGATGGCCAATTGGAGCAGATGTATAGGTTGCAGTAGCATATAGCATTGAAATCAACGTTTTGCTTTGGGGGTCAAACCACTTAAAACTAATTTCAGATAGGGGGTGGGTTCTGGTTGATTGTAACCCCCAGTCAGCTTCTTATTTGTCTTGGAAGTGCCAGAGGCAAGAATTACCATACCGACACCACCAAGTCCAGAGGATAAGGCTTACAAGGCTGTCCTACAAAGTCACATCGATGCATACCATCCAAGCACTTGATGACACCCCCCCCCACCACAAAAAAATGCAAGTTTAGATGGAGTGACCCTTTGTGAACTTAGCTTTACCCTAAACCACAAGACGGCCAATTTCAGTTTCATGGGATTTGGTGCGGTGAAAACGTGACCTCAGATGTTTCAAACTAAAAACGGCACTCAAAATATTGAATATCTTAGACTGATACCCAGACCTGCTGAGCCATTCTCATAATAATAAAGAAAAAAATATATATTTTACAAATATTATCTCGGCTCTCTGAACACATTCTGATCTTTTTTTTTTCTATCAGAGCTCTATGAAGATCAGTTTTCTCTGTACTGTCTTATATATATTTCTCCAATTGAAATCAAAGAAAAAAACAAAACAATTCTAAACATTAATTAGCAATCTTTGTCATAAAGTGTTTCAAATGATCTCTGCTCTAGACTAAGAAATATTTTTACATCTATTCTTTTTAAGATATAACCCCCCCCAATCAAAAACAAACAATATAACTACAGTAGATGTGTATTTTTCCTTTAAGTTAAAGCAGAACTCGAGGCAAATATAAAATACTTATCTGCTAACGCAGCAAATTAAAAATTAAATTACATTTTTCATTAAATACTGCTAATTACCTGGATTCTGTCTTTAGAGTAGCTTCCCATAAATTGCTGTGCACTAGAAATTTGAAAGGGGGGTATTCGCTTGCTTATAGCAAGGGTTGGTTCCTAGCAGAGGGTAATGCCAATCTTCGGGCCAATGGGCAGGCTTGGAGGTGGGAGATGACACAGCAGAGAACAAAATAAGGGATGGTTAATGGTAATGGCATTCCGCAGACCAATAGGGCATGGAGGCCACACAACAGAGAAGAGTTGGGTAATTACAAGGTGGCAATGCCAATTCTTAGACTAATTGGCACGCCTGGAGGTGGGGAGATGACACAGGTGTTGTTCCATTGCAGGATTGTAATTAATATTAATTCACCGACCAATGGGCAAACCTGAAGGAAGGACTTGACGCAGGGAAGTGCAAAGTAACAATCAGTGGCTTCACCCATTTGGCTATTAATGGTGGCACGGGTGTGTGCAAACTGCAGGACTAACTGAACGAAATTACAATAAATTTGGCAGCTACCACAGTCCATGTATGTGTCACTGAACTGTGTATATCTCTATTCGGCCAGAGTTCTGCTTTAAATATTAACAAGCTTAATAAAAAATAATATACAACGATAATCTCAGCAAAATGCCTTTAACCCAATAAAAGAACAAGGACGGGGAATACTCCCAACATTAGAAATAAAAGTCATAAAATATATTTACATGAAAGAAGGAAAGCGCAAAATCTCAAACACATTATACTTTACAGAAGGATTGGACATAAAAACAAATGAACAGGATCAGTGAGTGGATTTGCTCCATTTTGTTTTGGGTCAGAATAGGAATAAAGCTTTTTATGGAGGGAAGATGAGCAATAGTAAAGACTTAAGAGCTGTTAGCAGTATTTGCAACTGGCCATGTAACATCTCCCTATAGCAATAGCAGCTAGTTTTTTGGTGGCAAACAAAATCCTTTACAGGGACCTGATACCTTTAACAGTCAGTGTAATGATACCTTGATAATTGGTTACTCCTTGAGGAGGTCCGGAACCAGGAAACTCTTTGGTCCAATGGTGAAAAATGGAAGTCCCGTTAGGTTAGTATATTACAGTAAAGTGGTTGGGGATTGTGACATGTTGTGAGTGTTGTATTAGGTAAAGGCTTGTGTAGGTTATTCGGCTCCCATTGTATTGGGAGGAAAGAAAACATTTTACTTATTTTGGGACTTTTTTTTAAATGGACCCAACCCAAATGTGAACACTTTAGCAATGACGGAAAAAGAGTTGTAGAAGGCCTATCCCGGTGGTGCTCCAAGCTCCTTCCAGTGTTGACCAGCATTGGAGAAGCATTTCTCCAGGTATATGCCTTTTCTTTTATTTATCTATTCAAGCAAGACGGCTTTGTTTGGAATAAACATTTTAGAACGGGTCCACTTAAAATTCTCAGAAACAGATTCATAGAAACTGCTTTCTAGGCTTTTTCTACCCTCCTGCAAAAAATACCTATACCAATGGTATTATATTAAAACATTTAACTTTATAAAACAAGTTTACCTATTTAACAGCGACCTGATATCAGCTTTGGGACCACTGGCATATAAACTTCTGTATTCAAAGGATGAAAATTACAGTGATCATCTATATCTCAGAGAGATTTCGCTGCCACAGTATGTGGTTCAGCATCCTACCAAGCGTGCGAAAACAACTGGCTCTTCAGCGTCTGCTATACCTGGATGAAACTGGAAATTTGGGGGGGTTTATCTTGCAGCCTTAAGTTTCCCAGAGAGAAATTAATAACAATGACACGTGTGTGACCTCAAACAAGTGAACTCTCTTCTATGGCACCTGCTGCAATGCCATCCTATCCCACTTACTAACCTAATAAAAGCTGTACTTTGATGAAAAGTAAAAAAAAAAACTTCCCTTGATCTGAGCCTTTTCTATGACACATTCAGCGATGTAAGGAAACACTGATCGGCACTGCTCACATGACTGTCCTATAGCAGGCCAGGACTTGCCAATATACCTACTTACCAATATACCAGGTACAATTTCAAACTAAAAAAAAAAGGGTAAAGTAGCAAAGTCTTTGGTAAATAAGCCCAAAGGGTCCTGTGTTCTGGAACTAGGGGTAAGGAGGAAATGCTCTATATAGCTACGTTCCTGCCATCATTCTTCTACAAGAATCTAAACATAAATGATGACCTCTGTTTTGTCAGATCATTTTATTGCCCTCCTGGACAATATTGGGCCAGACCATTAACAATATTCTAAACAATATTAAAGCCTACAAATAAAAGTGCTGTCAATGGAAGTACCTGAAAGTGTTTGTTTTCCATATGTCTCTCAGGTTTCAAACTGTCCAGCATTGCCAGGTAATCATACCCTAGAAATAGACAATATGCACTATGAACAGCTTACAAAAAGGATGAGAAGTGCTGTTCCACCATCCCGGTCCTATTAGAAAGCGGCAGGTGTGGCGGTGACCAAGGAAAACAATATTTGGCAACTATAAGTTTCCACATTCACCCTTTAGCTGAGTGAGAACTACTACCATATCATAAGGTAAGGTGCCAAATATAAGAACAGAACTATACTTAAATCCTGGGGGTTGCCAAGTTTTTATAATCTTCCCACTATTAAGCTCTGCTTAAGAATGCAGAAGCTGTGAACATGAACTGTCCCCTCTTATGATTGTATATTCCTGATCACACATTGCTATGGTCAGCAAATGTCCCTCTATTCAGATTATGGCTTGACTTAAATGATGCAATTTAGTCAAGAGGTCTCTCTATCCCACTGCTCAATATGAAAAGCTTCAGTGAGCCCAATAGTGAAGCTCGCCCAATAGTGAAGCTCATATGAGCATTATTATCTTTCCAAGTACATATGTAAATCCTCAAGGCAATAGAGATAATCTTAAGATATGTATCCCGCTCATGGGTTTATTATGGAAGACGTGCCTTCCATATAATAAGACAAATGCAGGTTTATAAACGTGGAACTAAATTCTCACTAAATTGGAAAGGCCCCTGAAATGTAAGTAGCCCCCTGGTATCAAATCAACCTATTTTATACCTATTTAAAACTAGAACTTAAGTGTACCTGTACTGTTCATAAATCTAAGCGGTTCCCAGGATTCTAGGACTCAATGTGACAGAGGTTACCAGGTAAAGCTGTGCTTTTCGAGGGGGCACCAGTGGACATCACAATGTTTCTATACAATTTTTTTTCAATGTCCCCCAATATGACACCGCCATGTCCTGCTGATGCTGAAATCAGAACACAATGGGGACAGGGCTACTCAATACCCAGGAACAAAATGTGGGCTGATGGCACCCTATGCTTGCCTAGTGTCCACCGGATATATCTTGCTTTAAGAACCTTCAAGCAAGTGCTTATTTTAAGAAGTCATTACTCCTGACAGCACATTTTGCAAGTGCGTGGACAAATCTGAAAATAACCACAATGCACTGCAACAATCCAGAGAGTTTAGTTGTGGCATTTAATGACTTCTCACAACTACTAATAAAACTAAAATTACACTTAAACCTAAAAACAAAAAGCTAAACTTATTTTCAGAACTTCTGTAATAACCTGTAATCCTTTTTTTAAAACAAAATTCCCATGGTCATTGTCACACCAAGCTGAATTCTCAAATCGGGTTCAAAGTGGGAGTGCTTTCTTATAGTTCTTAAAAGAGAGACAAAAGAATGACAAACTTTTTTGCAGTGTCTGTTTTATCAACAAAAGCCCTATTAGCTTACTAACATAGTTTTAGCCTGTTTTAGTAGGTGGCTGAAAGGAAAAAACCTCTGCAGGTTCAGACAAAGCATCAGTGCCATACAGATATATATCTATGTATATAAACAAGGGGGAAATTGTAAAATTATCTTTAAAAGAAAAGGTAGAAATTGCCACTTTTAAGGTAGGTAATGGGAAATATTGATATTTTATTGGGGAACTTCCATTACTTCCAGATGTTTGTAAAGCCTAAACCTTCTGAGATCAGTACATGGCCAGCATTTAAAGAGAAGTTATTTTTGCTCAGTGGAGATACATCATAAATAGACTGCTTTACATGGGTCAAGGCACTTTGCTTTGAAATCCTTTGAAAGCCTGAAAACTAAACCAACCCATAGCAAAATAAGAACTGTAAGATGCATAGCATTAAAAGAAAAGCTAAACAACCCAACAAAACACTAAGGAGTAAATAAAAGTACAGAGCGGACACTATGAAGAATTTGAATGAAGGGCAGCTAGCTGAGCTGATGATGTCAAACAATGGGAACTCCGGTCTTTAGAATAAAATGAACATTGTCTGTTAAGGAAAAAAAAAACAAAAAACAAAGGAAAGTGTAGGGCCCGGTCCCTGTCTCATTTCATGAGAGGTGCTGACCGATCATTGCTGATTGTCTTTCGAAGTTTCACTCCTCGTTTGATCATTGACAGCATATCGTTCTGAGGTGGAAAAGTCTCATTATTTACACAAGCTGGATCTTCTATGCTGCTTGACTCCAGTGGCGCACCTGGGGTGATTGGTTGGGGTTCGTTGGCTGGTGCGTTCTCTACTGTGACAGCACCGCTTCCATGGACCACGTGTGCATTTTGTGGCAGTGAATTAACACTTTGAGAATAGGTGTGTGCTTGCTTGGGGATAAAGGCGCAATATGTGGCCTGCATAGCATTAAGACTTTGAGCTGAGCCACACAGACCTTGCCTGTCGTTGGCGTAATTGGGCCTTGGATCTCGAAGATAAGAAAATTTTTCATTTTGTGTCCTGTCTCCGTACGGGCTTACAGGAGTAATTGGTACAGTTGGAGTCTTAACAGGCACCACGGGTGTGCGGATTGGGATGCCGGCACCACTGATGGTTCCCCTTCTCAGTGGTGGCTTGTTGGAAGGATTCCTCTTTATCGTGGCAATGTATGGTGATGGCACCATTGGGTCAGGCTCAGCTAGAAGACTAACTGTCGAAGCGGGCCTCTTAACCTGGAACATTCTTCTGTAATTCTGACTTATGTCACTGTTTCTCGGAATAGTAGATGACTTGTCGAAGTCCAGTTGGTCAGGTTCTTCTGGCTCTCCATGTAAAGAGATGTAATCATAGTCTGCAACTAAGGAGAGATAAAGAAGTTATAAACATGAACTCCACCAACATAACTATTTTACAAAACTAAAAGTAAATTAGATAAAAGCATTGTAAAATCATCACCAATCTCAGCCATAAGCATTTTCACAAAGCTGAAATGTGTTGTAGGACAATCGTCAACTACTTTTGTTAAGCTGGAGTTTTTTGAAACCTCAATATACATATGCCTATATTCTATGCAACCCTTTATCACAACTGCCTATGCAATACCCATACCTAGCTTTAAGCTTAACCTTAAAAACATGATCCAGAAAAATGCTTAGGAACTACATAATATCCACGACTTGTACAGCATTAAACAACTTGACCAAATAGAAAAAACAAATGGCTTTTGTTGGGAGTGGTAATTGATTTGAGGAACTTCTAAGGTGCTAACGATGTAAAGAATTGTATATTTTGAAGTCTTGGTAAAAGAGGTAGATTACAATGAAACCAAGATAACCCTGGACAAAATAAAGGACTTGTGGTGAAAATGTGAGGTGTGCCCAAGAAAGGATTCAATGATGAGGCAATTAGGTGCAAATGGTCCAATAAAGGTTGACAGCCAACATGGCTCAGAAGTACTACAATCTCCTTTTTTCAAGGCTTCCATTTCATGGAAAGAAGTTATTTGATCAATAACTTTGATAATCAATAAATTCAATTTTGGGTCAAGTGAAGTTTCAGCAAGGGTCTATAAATGGAAGGTTTGTCATCTCATCAGATTAAGACTTTGGCATTGAACATGCAGGCCTGCTCTCGGACTGTTCCACTAGGAACTCTACTTCACAGTACCAAATTTCTTGATGTCCTGCAGAAGGGGAATTGGTTATCCCAGAAAAGTGTTGGTTATTCACAATCTAGTGCTTCTTTCCTTCTACACTTCAATAGGAATGATCTTAATTGTTGTGTCTTGTGACCTTTAGGTTTACCACATAAGGCCCATGCTAATAAAGATTCCACTACAATACAACCTTTGCCTGCCATAGTGGGCCTTCAAAGTCTGAGCCATCAGAACTTTCAACCATTTAGGATGTCCTACTCTTTCAGATAAAATCCAGCCTTCATGATATTTTGGCTGCAAAATGCTGATCAGCTTAACATATATAAGGAACACTCATTCAACACTTGTTTAAGTTACAAATTAGGGAAACAAAATACTTTTTCTTTTGAGACTAAATTCTTACAAATCTGATCAATGAACCTTAATTTGATGCAAACTGCCCCTTTAATCGCAAAACCAGCTTCAACCCCCCCCCCCCCCCTAAAAGAACTGTCCTACATCCAGATTGTTAATTTGAATATATTTGTCAAAACTAGGAAGAGAAAAGAAGCAAATGCAACAATTTCAGCTTTTTTTCCCCAATTTTAAATTGTCCATTTCAACCAAAGTAAAAGCATAACAGAAAAAGCCTGTACAGGAAATCTGTGACAGCAAAGGTTTAATTAACAAGCAATAGAAGAGGAGATTGAATTGCTGCAGTCTTGTTGAAATCAAAAGGACAGAGCATCATAATACTAGGTAATTTCTAGAATTGACAGCCCAATCATCCACAATGAAAGCTTGGAGTGAGAAGTGGTGGAGGAGACATAGGTCAGTTACACAAGGAGTGTTATCTACTACCCAGACACAGGGCGCTTTCAAAGCCTGACATTCCCCAACACGCTGCATTTTTCTATTGTTCAGGATCCTAAAAGGAGTCAGCAGCTCAAGCCAACCAGCAAGCTAACCTCTGATTGAATTCCCTCTGGATGATAAGTGTTTTGGAGTTGGACTACCTATGTTATTTCCTAGAGCCTGGTATCTACATTAGGTATGGTATTTAAATTTGCAATTGTCTTATGGCTTCTGGAGGAAATCCAATGAGCCTCAAGTGTGCATTTCCCTTTATAAGCTACATACACTAATACTGGGAACAATATATACTAAATGTACATGCTCTCTGTGGGCCACATATTTACCTTTTATAAGGAAGTGCCTTTTTTGGGCACAGCTTCAAGAATTGGGTCCCCCATAGACTTACTTTTACATAACAAGTATACGGAAAGTATCAAAGTTATAACTAGAAGACAGATGTTGTTGGGAACAGTTTGTTTGGATAAGGAGTTTTTGGCACACAAAGCTGCCACATTGAACAGGCACAACACCAAGTCATACATGATTGGAGCAACTTAGCCCAACCTAATTAAAAAGCAGATTCTTACCAAAAAGAGAGGGGTCCTTCTTTAATGCTGTGGAAAGAATGCACAATTGTTGGTTGAGAGAGAATGAAGGAACTTATCAACTAGATGACTATAATATGCCCTTTGTGTTGCACAGCCTATTCTAGGATAAAGCAGTCGGTTTTACTAAAAGACAGACTACAGAACCTAACAAGGCAAACAACTTGATGGAACCTTGTCTGAATATATGTAGTAGTTCATGAACAGATGGGATCACTTTGAAAAAAAAACACTTTTTTTAATATTGTTTTTATAGGTTTACTGAAATCCTGATATACTCACCTGTCTCCATTCAGTCACGGGCGCCCTTTATTGGCTGGGCTGACATAACTCCCATTTTGGATACGTTGGTGTTTATTTAATCCCAGGAACAGCAGGGTAAACAGAGATGTGCCAGATTCCTGGTAACTAACACAGAGCTATGCATGTGCAGTTCAGAGATTTTGACAGAAGCAGCAAGCAATCAGTCAGGTAAAAATGCCATTGCAGATGGGACATCGCCTGTCACTTTCTGCAATAAAGCCCTACCAGGTCGCAGATTTCTTAAATGAAACTTGCGCTTAACACCAGGGGCTTTATTAGGGAGCTACCCTATTTCCCTGGTCTACAACAGCCTTCATTCACTTCCATTCTTCTGTGACCATTCAGCTGAAAGTGAATTTGTGGGATCAGGTACAGATAATAAATGGAAAAAACTTAACGCAACTGGGTTCCAATTTATCCAAAATGTGTTCAGTGTGGTAGAAGTCAGGGCACTGTGCAATTTGCAAACTGATTGATAATTGAATACAATATTTCAAAAGGATAACAGGTACCTTCTAGATAGATATAGTCATGAAGCAGTATATTGGTGTGAGAAGCCTCTGATGAAAACTGTAAGTTTCTGTCTCTTGGGTTGCATGCTGGTTCTGTGATTTCCAATGACATCATATAGCTTAGCTACACTACCCTAGAAATGTATATGTGTGAATGTAAGCTTTCATATTAGGCTTCTCAAAATGGTACTTAACTGAACAACAAAAATGAAACTGAAATGATGTGCTGTGACTCTAGGTAAGGAGATGACCAGAAGCAGTCAAAAGATGTCCAAGAGTATTTTTTTTTAAGAATTGAAATAAATAGGCAATCGTCTAGAACAGACACATTAGTTGCTCATACCGCCCAAAAAATGTTCAGACAGTCTTGTGATAAAACACCTTTGCAATACACACACAGCAACTTTTTTTTCTTCCTGCTTCGGCTCTGTGTGTCACCTTCCTGCTCACAAGGCTGTTGTTGCTGTTCCATAGTCCAATAAGCAGGCACGTGACACAAGAAGTGGATTTGGCTTGCTTTTGTATCCACACTGACTTATATATGGAATAAATGCAGGTCATAGATGCAAACCAATGCCCATATACATAGGCTCTATTTTACCCACAAACTCCAAAGGTCCAGTATTCAAAATCATCCTTAAATCACTGCTCACGATTGCTGGATAAACCAGCCGCTGGTTTTATTGCACTGTGTTTTCAGCTGACTTTGTTAATTTATAAAAATAGCATTGCGTCTTGTTCACACCAGATGAGTTATGTTTTCATTTGCATTTAGTATTTTCGGATCTGCTGACCTGCATTTTTCCATTCAACACAAGTAAATGCTAAACCCCCATATATATATGTGAATCTAAAGTGTTCAAAAGCATTTTTACTTTTATCTGGAGTGAGCATAGCTAATAACCAAAAAGACAATAAAATATTTCATTAAAAAAAAACAAAAAAAAAAACAACTATATATACACAGTCTTATGTACAAGGGTACAGTGGTTTCAATGTAACCTTATTTCAATGTTTGGTTAAGTTATATATGATCTATATTGCTCACCATGAGATGGGATGGTGTCATCTGAGCAGGATGGGGTGGTGGTTTGTGTGCTGTATCCGCTCGAGCAGTGCAGAGAGTCCCGGCTGAGTTGCATTTCTGAGCTCAAGCCATGACCTAAAGTCAAGCTTAGATGGTCCCGTTTAGGCTGTAAGAAAAACAAGAGGTGTCACTTATCTCAAGATCTGATTACCACTTTTGTACCAGTATACTAAAACTTCTTCCTGATGCACTGAGTGCACTGATGTACTTCAATACTTTGCCTTAGTGTTCTTTATTCATACTGCAGTTGGATTTTGTAGTTTAAAATATAATAAGTTATTAAAATACACTAAACACACAACACACACTTTACAGAAGGAATTTCATACAGAAGGCTAATTGTAAATCAAAATTAGGTGGTAAACACTCCTAAAAATACATTTAATGTTTATTAAAACAGTGCACTAGTTCAGTTTTAAAAACTTTGCTCACATGACAGATGAGTCAACATGCAGATTTTAGAAACTTACTTTAGCCATGACCTGTGGAGGTGGAGGTCGAAAATCCTCATTGGACCGGTGTGTTTGTCCGTTCTCCTCACTTGGACTGCTAGAGGTGGACATCTGTGGATTGTTCCTAATCTTGGGATCCTATAGAGAAAGATTTATTGTGTGAATAATGTCTTTTTCAATGTATCTATGCATGTAAAACAACATTCAAAGTGACTGAATGATGCAAACCATCAGAACAACTTGGCTTTGTAGAGTCATCAATCACAGTACCTGCCTCTGCAACACTTGATGTATTATAACCTAAGTCACAGATGATAACATTTCCTAAGCAGCTGGATCTTGAATTGGGCACCCAAAGTATATGCAAACCTCACAATAAATGTCTATTTGCGACCTTATGGATAAGTAAATATACCAGTTTTGATATATCTAGGTAACAGCAAATAAACTGCTCCTGCCAGAAATTGTGTGGGGCTGATGACCTTCTGGACAGTACTCTACCTTTCCCAATGTCTGAGCAAATTAGATATTCTGTATGCCTGTCCTAGGCTGCCAACCCTGCTACTAAATAGATGCAGGTAGCTTTGTGACCCTGCCAATTTAAAAAAAAAAAATTGGAGAAAGCAGCAGGCAATTCCTTTCCCGTCTCCCCCAGATTTGCTGGGTTTCTATTGATGGCAATACCAATGAACATTGCTTCCTGTATGCGAGTGTTGCTTTAGAAGTGAGATTTTAAAAGAGAATAAAAAAAAGCGAGAGGCATGGAATCCTTTGTTCATGGGGCAAGTGTCAAGTGAGGCTTCATGAGAAGCACTTCCCTTCCCACGTGTGTGATCTCATACTACACCTGACTGAGTGTTTGCTGGCAGTGTGTGCAGCACAGGAAGCCTCTGTCAGGTCAAGTGCTTTTACTGCCTTCTCGCAGACTGATCAGAAACATTCCTACCTACAGAGAGCTCTGTGTGTTTAATCACCAGTGCATGCAATATCGCTATATAAAAAAAAAAAAAAAAAAAAAAAAAAAATCAGATGTTTACCTTTTGAGGCCAAATGTCTGCTATCAGACATAGAATACCTAAATAAAACTGATCTACTGTAAAAGTCAGTTAAACCATCTATAGTTTATTTACTTCCATGAGACTTCATTTTGGCCTTATCGACAAATATTACATACTGCAAATTGTGCAAGAGAGTGCGGGAATGCACACGTGCAGCTTCTTGCTAATATATGCAGTGATTGTTTATATATTCAGAATGTGACAGGAGCAGCTGCAGTTAGATGAGACACTACAGGTTAAAAATGTATTATTGTATACCTCCTTATCAACCCTTACCTGGGTTAGGAAAAATGATTGTACAAGTGCAGCTCAGTGTATATTCTCATGAAGACTAAACAAGCAGGTAACAATCTTTTATTGCAGTATTCCAAAAATGGTTTCTTTTTTTATATAAGGTTCTACTTACATTTGCAGTAAATATATTTTTCAATACAATATTAGTTCCACTTTTGTTTCTCTGCAAGGGATACAGAATACTGAGGTGCTTTCCAGAGATGGCGCCATTTCCGTTAACACACAACTACAAAGTTATCTATCTCTTACCTCGAACATTGTGGCCAGCATTATTGCAGACGGAGGACGAACATGAAGGGCTTCTACTGAGCTTGAGATGGAGTCCATGGATGGTACATGCCTCATTGATCCGTGCATATAGCTATAAATGGAGGGAAGGAAAAGAAAAAATAAGTCCCAAGTGTAATTAACCATGTCACTATCTTTTATAAAGTAATCACAATCAAAATATAGTTTTTTATTGTATGCAGACCACATAGCCCATGTACTTCATGTAGAAGACTTAATTTGCAAATGAATGAATACTAAAATATTAGCAGTGACAGTTCCAGGAGAGATCTTGATCTGAGGTCATTTGTTGATTGTGACTGTTCACCTTTCATTAATGGTAGCACTTCAAGTGCAAATCTCTAATCTTCAGGAATTAGAGTGCTATCCTTGTGTTCCTTAAAAAGAACCATCACTGCTGATTTATAACTGTGCAGTGCACAGAAGTGATTAAAGCTCAAACAGATAGTACAATCTGATCCACAAAGCATGAAGGCTTCATATACAAAATTAATGGTGTGTTAAGGTCGGCATTCACACTGCATAGCTTTGATAAATCTACCGTACAGAGATGGTGACATGTATCATGTGCTGCAGACAAATGCCATCCGGGCAGAGCTGGAAATTCCCCAGATCACATTTTAGGAACTGCAGGAACACCATTTACCTGGTGCCGAGAAGCAAAGCTGCAAGGCAACATGTAGACATGGTTATGCAATGTAATGCCTATGTAAGTGGAAAATATTCACCACTGACCTAAATGTACATTCAAAGTGCACTTTATGCTTGCAATAATAATTGACATGTACAATATATGATTTTTTTTTTAGAGCTATCAGTTCCAGAAGAGTGACTTTGTTTGAGGTAAGATGATGGTATCAGTCTGTTGCAGGCAGGAGAAAGCCTTTCCTCAGTCTCCAATCCCGAGTGATCAGACTACATCATTGTAACTTGATAGCAAGTCACAAGTTGGGAAGCTACAGGTTTTTAATATTAATATAGGCATGTATTTATTTTTTTTTTAGCACCAACATTTTTCACAGCTCATTACATTAGTCTATAGTGCTGTCAATACCGGGCCACCATAGAGCTAACAAATGAAAGATCTGTATCATACGTTAGTAGATGCAGAACAAGGTTGAGGTTTGCACAAAGATGGCACAGTCCTTCTGGAGTGGAATGCAGATGAACGCATTGTTGGAGGAGTACTGCGATTTCTGTGAAACTACTTGGAAATGTTACACTTCCCACCCTCAAATGAATAAAACTGATAACAGGTCGACGTTCAAGACTCATTCTGCCCACATCAGATGTTTAAGCTGTAGGTGGAACAGCCATAGCAAGTAGGCAGAGCTGGGGACTACAGGGGAATTCCGTTGCAGCTTACTGTGTATATATAAGGTGGTGAGGAAGAATGATGAAGAAATAATTCAGCACTGCTTTCCTAAAAGCAAATGATCAGTTACTTTGGCTGTTTTAGGTATGAGCAGCCACTCAGCAAAGGCACACACATCTGACATGGGTGACAATACTCCCTGTGTAATCCCATACTACTGATCCCTAACAAGGAGGCTTTCACTCGGACAAATCCTAGGAATCCCCTAACAATGGATTATTATTCCATACAGTGAAACACCTTTTCTATCGGAATGTAAAAGTAGTTGGCACCAGGGAATGGGTGAAATCGGATAGTGGAGCAAAGCTACACATAGAGCTGACCTACAGTAACCTCCATTGATTGGGTAATGTAAGCTACCTTTTATACACAGGGACTGAAGGATTCTGGGTAATGAAGAGATATTGATAGCAGTGTAAAGTTACAGAGGGTTTAAATGGGGAGACTATAGCGAATGTCTGTGAAAGGCTCTGCTGATGTAACTCTATCCAGTGTGCAATAGCTGCTGATGAGACACAAATGAGCGATCATGCCAGAAAAGCTTTGCAAGTGTGAACATAATACCTCAACTGTCCACTAGATGTCACTCCTATTCTGCAGCTCTGGGGGGATTCACAAGTTACTTGACAGCTCCATCTACCCTAACAGGTCTTGAAGTTTTAGAGGATGCTTAGGACTACAGGATTGGTAGTTGATGTCTGATGGGACTTGAGGTTCAGGTGTAATTTGAAGATGTGCTAAAAGTCAGGATGATAATTATTTAGAAAGCAGCAGCCTAACACACTGCTGTGCAGATATGTAATAAGCAGGATAAGTAAACATTAAAAGAAAAACCTGACGAGGGTTCTAACCCTTCCCTCTACCCAGGACATACAAGGACAGGACATTCAAACACCACATTGTATCTACACAATACAGTATGTAGTTGCATGTTTCTGAAGTTGCAAAAAGTTTAATTTTTATGTTCTTTTTCAGGTATATCATGGCAGTGAGGGGTAAATGTAGGTCATGTGCTCAGTTCAGATGCAGCGCTGTCACCCTTTTCTTCCAAGTCCTTACTTGGAATGTAAGCAAACTTGCCTATGTACAATGTGTGGGAAAATTGCAATGTTTAGGTGACACTGGAATGAGCTAAGTGAAAGGAGAAAGTTACATAGCAAGTCAGATTGAAAAAAGACTTAAGTTCATCAAGTTCAGCCACTAGGAAAAAAAAGATATCCCAGATATAAAACCCTATGGACTTAGTTAATCCAGAGGAAGTAAAAAAAATTTACAATTTGCTCCAACAGAGGAAAAAAAAATCCTTCCTGATTCCGATTCTGATCGGATGTTCCCCGGATCAACAGTCTCTGCTATTTTTCCTTTAAAGCTTTAATATCCAGTTAGTACTTTACCGTTATAAAACCACATTTATAAAAAAGGAGATCTGATTTTGTACAGTGCTTTGATCAATGAACTGTATTTACATTGAAGGGGCATGTAACCACTCCTTTCTTTGCATGTAGTGGCATACGGACATATTTTGAAGGGGTGTACATGGCCCAATTATTTAAGTTACAGATGCATATGCTACTTTTCAACATTACCAATCACTGTACCAAGTGTAATTTATTTTTGTTCTATCTTGGCATTGCCAATGTCCTGTAACCTGCTTCACTCCAGCAATAGCAGAAAGAGTTTGACGGTAGACCAAGTCTGTATTTTCACTGGTGGAAGCTCATTTAACACGGTGGAGAACAATTGGGGAATGGACATTCATGGCAGGTTAATGTAAACGAAAGCTGCAGATTCTAAAATATTGCTCATGAAACACCATCACTTTGTTAAAGCCAACATTATACTTTAGTGATTAGGTTTACATACACAATAAGAAGGTGCTTCACTTTCGCCTTAGTACAAGAACACATATTTCTGTATAGGATACTGGGATGTCCCTGCACCTTTTATCTGCATTCACGCTGGCAGCTTAGCAATGAAGGTCCTGTGTACCCGGCTATCTGTTCCGTGTGACCTTGTCCCTACACACAGACACACATTATCATCTGCAGCAGAATCCCAGGCTCCCGTCTCAGGCCCTCAGGGAGTTTGGAAATAGTCCTCTTTTATAAACAGTCTGTAGGTTTCCTCACTAATCCTAACCGCAAGGAGGGAAAAAAAAAACTCTGACAAATCCTGCAGAGCTGGTGAATCCTTAAATGGCTATATTAAAACAAGACACTTCTGTCTAATGAATGAATCATCTGTAGCAAGGAACATCCACCTTCTTAGGACATGGCTGGAGAGAAGATTCCTGAACCCAGTGCTTAATAATGCCTTAAAGGAGAACCACACCTCCTCTTTTTCTTTTGTGACCTGAAAGCTAAATGGAGCATCACTGGGTGCAATGGCTAATTTCTTCCCACAAAAGCGTCTAGAGAAGTGGCCTAAGTCCTGCCACAAAAATACAAATGCAATGTTAGTATTAGTGGTTTGCCTAAAATTCAGCTTTACAGGGTTCACAAGACAAATGCCTTGAAGACACCAAACAGGAACGCATCTTTATGTAACTTGTATATTCATGCTGGGAATGCCGGGCAAGTAAAAGGACTGTGCAGACGAAAGGTAATTTCACCTGTGAATCAAATTCAAGCTCCTGTGCTTTGCCTTCAAATCCCTCCACAGTTCTTCCCCCTTTCTGCCCTGGTAGAAAAATACCCACCAGCCGCTCTTTTCGCTCCTCCAATTACCTAATAATGACTTCCTCACTCATAACCTCATCACATGCACGGCTCGAAAACTTTTCTAGAACTGCCCCGACTCTATGGAATGGTCTTCCTCATCTTGTTCAGCTTGATCCTACTTTCTGCTCATTTAAAAGAGCACTTTAAACCCAGTTTTTCAAACTTGCCTACCCATCTTCTTCTGACTCATAAACCCTCACTACTTCCACCACTCCATATCTCCCCTCCTATTGTGTGAGACCTCCCTCATCCCCTAGATTGTAAGCTCTTCTGGGCAGGGTCCTCTCCTCCTCCTGTGTCACTATCTGTATCGGTCTGTCATTTGCAACCCCTATTTAATGTATAGCACTGCGTAATATGTTGGCGCTATATAAATCCTGTTTATTAATAATAACAATAATATTATTAATAAAAAATGCAATGATCGACTTTAGTTTTTTAAGCAAAATTCTATTTCTGCCTTCCATACATATCAGCACTGCTTACCTCCTGAAGCTTGCTTTAGCCTCATGCTACACGCAAAACATACATCCACATTGTGAATTTAATAATTGTTTAGATATTTAATAAAAAGCGGTATTTTAAACAGACCTAAATATTTTTTAGAAAATGAATGTCAAAAGTTTATCTAATATTTGATATCTGAGTTTAGATTTAATATCACTATACTCAAACAGGAAACACCTCTTCCTGCCTATATATATATAATTCCATTTATTTTCCAAATGCAGCCTAACAGGGGGATAATATTTCGCATGCTAAGGACAGCAAGCATCTTGACCCCGGTTTCTCACTCTCTCCCCCATGAGCCCTTATCCTCTGACAAAAAAGGGTCAGAGCTATTTTTACCAGCTGCAAACACCACAACAACAAAAAGTCACATCTCCTCCCTCCATTTGCTCAGTGACTTTCCAACATCTGTTAAAACTCTCCCAGAGGAAGAGTCTGAGGGGAATTGGCAGGCGGTCAGAGAAGCAGCGCCATGTGCATGGATGTGCAGGATTGTTTCTGAATTAAAGGAGAGAAAAAAAAACAAAAGAAAAACACCCCCAATCACAACAACAACAAAACGGCAGCATCGAGAAGCAGTGAGAAGAGTAGAGTGTGAAGGGCTTTGTGATGGAAAGGGAGAATGACAGAGGGAGGGGAACTGGCAGAGACCAATAGCAAAGCAGGGAAAGGAATCTACATTTTAGCTTGGGAGGCAAAATATCCCCTTTATAAGCCATCATATTGTTTACTGTTAATTTGATGCTTTTATATTTTAGCTGTGGATGTGACCTGCTGTAAAAATTATATATAGTCATCATCAATTGTTTGAGAAGTTTATTACTATAGGTCAAAATTTTATATATTAGAATGCTTTGCTTTACAGATCTCTCTGCAGGCACCACTTCCCTCTATGTAAGTGGACAGGAGCAACGAGTTTTTTCTGCAGTTTTGCTTGGGGCATTAACATATACCCTAAAGCACGCTTCGTTGCACCTGGGTGTGCCTGCAAAAGTGAGCTGGAAGGAGTGTGATAAAGAAATGGAGGTAGAAGCACACTTTAGAGCTGATTTATAAAAGCCCTCGAAAACTGGAGAAAATAGACTATCATGGAGAACCTTTGGTGATCCAGCTAACATGGAATAGATTTTTTTTAACAAATCGTTTGCTTTTAGTTTGCAAAAGTTTTCAATCTTGAGCAAGATCCATTCCAGGTTTGCTGGCTCATCTAGGTTCTTCTCCAGTCCTGGGGAGCACATCAACAGGTATTTTCTTGCACAGGCTTTAGGTATCATATTGTGCCAGTTTCAAAAATAACAAAACTGCTTGGACTATCTTAAGGGTAAATGTATACATTGTATCTATTCTTTTTTAATAAAATGAATCAATAATGGAATCTAACATTATGTACATACCAGCAGCCTGCCTCCTTAACAAAAGATACTTTACATTATACTTAGGATTGATCAAGGTGAGGACGTTAAAACTAGTCTCTAGTTCTTATGAAATAAGGAGAGGCAAATCTACAGTTGTGGAGAAAATGACTTCAGTGCTTCTGTTTTGATCACTCAGAAGGAATGAATGCATGTCTGCAGCTACAGAAATCAAAGATGGTTTTAAAGATCATTTTTTGCTAACTAAGGGAATATACGAATATTTAGGTATCTGGAGCCTGACCGGAGGTTCACTTTAAAGACTGCTCCACCAACTCCCCCAGGAGCTATCCTTGTCAGACCAGGAGACGCTGTAACAGTCATTGAGAGCTGGACTTTTCCCCAGTCTGACGTACTGTAGATCTCTCATTGCTCCTGGTCAGAGCGTGCAGACTGTACAGCTGGATACCAGATTCTGCTCAGATCAAACGTCAAAACTGTACACTTTTAACTTCTGTTACTTAAATGAAGTTAAAGCAAGATGTGGTAAAGACAGACTAGATTTTTTGTTTCCGCCTGAAAACTGAGCGTGCAAAGGACAACTATCAACAAGCCTTTAACAAGAATTATCATATAAACCCTGTTGTCAGGGAATTATCCATGGAAGTGACTTGTTGGCTAAGTTGCTAAAAGAATTTGTGCGTGTGCTGGTCAGGGTTCTCCCCAGCACCTTTTAGCCGGGTGCACCACCCTGTATCTTTCAGTAGCCACCCATCTGTTTTTGGCTGGCAACTGAAGAGTTGGGTGACAATACAAGGGCTACCACCAGTCTACAGGTCTTCCCAGCCAGCTCAAAAAAACTGTCTGGGTTGACACTGCTGGTCATTTAAAAAAATCAGAAGCGGGTTCACTTGCTAACTTAATAGGCACAAGGAGCCCGAAGTGAGGCCTTTGACATCACCGTGGTGCCCACTTTCCCCATCACCAGCATATGTAATGTTTTAAAACATTGTTAGAGCGCTGTAGGCATGATGTAGGAAATTGGCAGAGACAGAAGACACTGAGCGCTAGAAGACCGGTGACCTACTGCAGGAGACAGCCAGAAGGAATGCTAAAGTGACCTTCTCGCTACAGGGTCAAAAGTTAAAATAGACACCCTGTACAAGAGGTCACGTTGTTACCTTTCCAATGGCCAGTGTATTGAAACACCTGCTGCTTTTTGGCTGATGCAGGTATTTTGACACTTCCACGTATGTCAAATTAACTGCTCCACCAATATTTGTTGTAGTTCCTCTTGTCAGTTTGCAAGTCACTACATATATGGTGGCGTGAGAAACCACAACATGTGGCAGGAAAGAAGCCCACACACCTAAAAATACTAAACACTTGTGGTGGATGAGAGAGAAAAAGCCGCAGAAAGGGGAAGTAAATAACATTCTCTTAGTATGAAAGGCATCAGTTTCACTTTTGATGCTGTGGTGGCAAGATAATTTTAAATGGGATTGTTGCCCATGCAGCCCCTTTGAAAAATCAATACCCTCCCTAATGGTTGCTGGGGTCTGAGGGTTGCAGGTTGGACACCAGGAGTTTAGATAGTTTCCTGGATTGAATGCTTGTGTTTTCAGGTTTTAAAATGTTATGTTATTTTATACCAATTTATGTAACTAATGCCTTCTTGCCCAGAACAAGACTTGTAATGAAAAATTCCCCTTTCCTGGAGAATGTTATTAAACCCTAAAGAAACAGGTGTGTGTTTCTAGTTTTCAGACCTTTGGTCAGATGTTATTGTCAAGTGAATTCATTTACACCTGCTTGGCTAAACTTGGTCATGGGCATCCAAGTATAAAAAAAGCAAACAAACCATAGACAGGAAAGGGTTAAATTCATAACTTGACTTCATGCAATATTTTATTGAGTACACTGGAAAGCTGAAGGTTTTATACAAATTTATTATATAACTAAACAAATGTGGGTGTGAATATTTCTATGTTCAAGAAGAGACTAGAAATAGAAAGTAAATCCCCCCCTCCCGGCTAGGCACCCTCCCGCAGAGGAAAACCTCTCCAGAATACCTGTTGGTGCTGGCCCTTCGTGATAAGGTTCCACTTGGAGAGCCGGGTGGGGTCTGGTAAATGTAATTGTAATCAGAGCTCTTCAGATCAAGTATCACCTGTTGAGCAGAAAATGAAAGAGAGGATCAGATCATTTCTCACGAAACAACAATGTCAGAAGACTGCTGAGACAGCAAAATGTGAGCAGGGGGTGCCACTTTATTGAACCATACCATTATTTATGTGCAAACAGAAAAAGAGTCTGACAGTTTATTATACAGAGTCAACAAATTGCATATATCAGAATCATTTCTGGATGGACTGACCCCTTAAATTCGACCCTAACATACCCCGTTCACATCAGCTCTGTATGTGCAGGTGGAGGTGGGAACCAGCATGTTGAAAGTTGTGAGCAGAAATAACAGAGGGAAGGAGGTGGATTCAAGACTAGTCGAAGTTCAGTTTTAACCCC
Source organism: Pyxicephalus adspersus (assembly GCF_032062135.1). Classification (NCBI taxonomy): domain Eukaryota; kingdom Metazoa; phylum Chordata; class Amphibia; order Anura; family Pyxicephalidae; genus Pyxicephalus; species Pyxicephalus adspersus. Next base: position 12,618,298 of record NC_092860.1, on the reverse strand, counting down.
CATCAAAACAATCTTCTCCAATGAGGCACCGACGTTGCATGTCCTAAATCAAGTTTTGGCCATAGGTATACATTAGGTTTATCTCACAAAAGCTTATGTGAATTCCAAACAGCAACTAGCTATTGCACATGAAGCAATTCCTTCCAACCAAGAACACGTTGCCTAAAATATAAGTGTTCTGGGAACTTGTTTCTGACCACATGTCCTAAGTGTGTGGAACATGTCCTGCAAAATATCTGAAGATTACACTGTTTGGGAGTACATTACAGGAAGGAAGTGGACGGTGTTCACTCTCCCAACAATACAAGTCAGACCTTGCCATACTCCCTGGACATTACAAGAGCTTTTTTTTTGCCAATGTAATCACCATGATTACACCTCCATCACAGTACTAATTAGGAGTGTTCATATTAAAGCAGATCTGTCATGGAAGACTGAATCTGTGACCACGTAAGGCTATTTAACTGTTCCAAAAACCAAGCCATCTCATTGTATATTTATATCTATAGACTGGCTTGTCTGTAGCCTCCAAAGGCCAAATATTCTTGAAACTACTCTGACCAGCAGTCCTGCCATTTAGGCCAGCATGTCCATTAAATGCATAAACCTCTGTACTGGATCCATATGACCCTAAGGGAATGCAGAGAAATACAGCACAACGCAGATGAAACACAGCCTCAAACTGCCTTGTTCTCTGCCATGTAGGTAAAAGGAGAACTGCTGACCTGCCAGAAATTAAAGTTCCCTGATATTGTGTTGGTCCCCATTGAGGCATGGACTCCACAAGACCCTTGAAGGTGTTCTGTGGTATTTGCTGGCACTAAAATATTAGAAGATACCTCAGGTCACACTCTCCACTGAATGGCCTTTCTGCCCCCACAGTGCATCTTTCTTCTGGCTTTAGCTGGATCTAAGCTGTAAGCACACTTGCTAGAAAATCTTTAAATATTAATACATACCTGTTCACTCAATGGAGGCAGTTTATTTGGTTCCGCTGTCAGACTTATTAGATCTTCCAAAATAGTTTGCAAATGAGTAACTTCTCCCAGCATTCCAATCTCTTCACCCTGTTAAAGTAAAGAAGAGGTTAAAGTTACATCTAGTCTTTCGTTCTATTTTAAGCTCACAATGTGCATTAGAAGCTGCAGCAAGCCAGATAGAGCCCATCTCATTTCCTGGCTGGAGTACATTCAGTATCATCAAGCCCTTCTCTTTGTCCAGACTCTCCCTGACCAACCAGATTCATTCATTAGATTTCAGTTCTTGCAATTATGGGAGCTTAGCATCACATGTGAGCATTATCCAAGATAGTCTGCATGCAGATGGGTGCTGTGACCAGTTAGTATTTACTGGCACCACCCAAAGACCCAGTGATAATTGGGTGTAACAAAATGTACATAATGAATGGTTAGCACTCTGACCTTTGCAGGGCCAGGTCCCAGGTTTGAATCTTGTCCAGGACTCCAACTGCATGGAGTTTGCAGGTTCTGCCTGTGTTTGTGTGGGTTTAGTCCCACATTCCAAGAACAAGCAGTTAGGTTAATTGGCTTCCCCCCCAAACTGACCCTAGATACTGTTAATGACATATGACTATGGTAGAGACATTAGATTGTGAGCCCCTTTGAGGGACAGCTAGTGACATGACTATGGACTTTGTACAGCGCTGCGTAATATGTTGGGACTATATAAATACTGTGAAGTAATAAAATTAATAATAATAATGTCATTAGGACATTAATGAGCGAGATGGGAGGAACCACAGAAGACAACATATAAGCAGATTAAACATCATCTTTAAACTGTGGAATAAACTCAAAGGTAAGGACTCCATTTTGAATGATAAATGCCAGAAATATAGCAATAATAAAAAGATGGCTTGTTCAGACAGCAGGCCAGTAAATGAGTAAAAATGTTACCTGGAAGGGGTTCAAACCCTTTCCTACAACAACCAACCTTAGGTAAAAACATTTTGGCTTGATATAAACACTAGTTCTCCAAAAAAATCAGCTAGACATGACTTACCAGGACGGGCCTTAGAAAGGACACAAACATGCAAAAGCGCGCTCGTTCCTCTATTAGTGCTCTGGTCACGGCTTTCTTCTCGGCTTCTTCCAGAAGCATATATTTGTCATTCATATCCTGCAGAGCGCAATCCAGCTGCAATCGCACGTCATCTTTACCTGTGTGACAACAAAGGTGCATTAGAGCCCCAAATCCATGGTAAATCCATCTACTGATAATTGTATGAAAATATGTAGCTGTACAAGATGGAAACTAGGAATTTGTCAAACAAAAGGACCGCAATGGCCTCCTCAGTGTCTCTGAAAAGGTTTATGTATATCTAATGCCCAAAGCAAAAATTGTCAGTAGTTTACTGGTGGAGGCTACGTTGGTTTTCTTTTTTTCCAAGCTTAATACACTTTCTGCAAGTACATGAAACCAGAAAAGGCCGTCACTTCCTTGAGATGAGCTGAATACAAAGAATGTTACTTTCTTCTGTAAACTGCCGATTATCCCCCTGACCCAACCTTCTAGGTCAGGCTGTTCACATTAATGGCCTCCATACATTTGCAGGGCAGCTTATGTGGTCAACAGTCAATTATACATCATTGCCACACTTGGACAAAATAAGCGTGTCTCCCGCAATTTTAATGGGCCGTTGGTCACAACAACCACTCTGTTCTTTCTCTACAAGGTAGCGGAGGACAAGACTGCACTTGCAGTAGCCCCTGGTACCTGCAACGAGAAAGCAGAACCTCCCTGTGCCTTCTTGTGGACCACATGAGCTAGCCTGGGAGAAAATCATGATATCCTAACAGATTAAAATCTCTCGATTACCAGGGGAAAATAAAATAAAAGATATGCAGCCACCACAGGACCGATAAGCTGTGATAAATGACATTTTTGTTCTTGGGTTTAGGTATGCCTAAGGTCACGACTGCCTGGATGCTCCTAATGTACCAGCAACCAATCAAAATTCAGCTTTATTCTGAGAGATGCAAGCCAACCACATTCCCTTGTCCTCACACAAGCCCTGGAATAATTCTGGAAAAGTCATTTGTGGCAGCTAAAGAATCCTAAGGGAACAAATGGTCGGAATGAGAGACCTCGGCATAGTCCTGACACAGCTGATACCCAACAGTTGTTACTGTCAGATGCTTCAGGCATCGTTACCAAACAACTGCGTCACACATACAGCATGTGCCAACCAAGGCCAGCAAACAAAGTATAAAATACTATAAAAAAAAAAAGGTTCTGCATAGATATGAGGTATTATAGGGGTGGGAAATGAAGTTGGTAATTAGCTATATACCAGGCATAGATTTAGAAACATAACATGTATTGCCTGGGAATGAGGCGTGTTCATGGTGAAATTCATACGTGTGATCCACCAAAAAAAACATATAGAGCTTATTTTGACCAATAAAGAGCACCGTTTACTGAAGGGAGTCCTAGAAACACAAGTGACTTAGCAAACCACTGAAAACAGACACGAAAGCTAAGAATAGGAAGATACATAATGTATCGTCATTTTGTATTTGGAAAATCTATAAAAAAGTCTTCTCTCCCCAGCCAGCATAAATATTTGTCACAAAATGAAAACTTGCAATGTTTTTTTTTATTACACAGCCTTAGGCCATTAGCAACCGCTGGAAATTCTGATGTGACAGGCTTGTCTGGAGTTGCCGAGATTTAGGGAAAGTTAATTAAACGCTTAAAGGAAACAAACGTTAATATACACCCTGGTGCAGGACAGGAATGATAATCGCTGCCTGAGAGAAGAATCATTTTAGTTATACAAGTTTATGATCATGAAAAAGTTTACGAAAAAGTTTTCTCTTTTCTATCCACTGCAGATTTTTAATTGTATTCTTTAAAAAAAAATACTACATAGCTATGTTCGGACAAGCTAGAGGTGAAAAACATTTAGTGCCATTACAACTAGAGTTTGTGGTTGTCTTGCTATTGCTTCCTCAGCCAACTCAGTGTACATATGGACAAAGTAAAAATAAAATGTGCAAAGCATATACACCGTAAAATGTACAGAAAAATTCCTGCTGATTGAGCCAGAAATCCTGTGAGCTCCCTGTATGCTGAAGTGAGCGGACAACGCTGCTTCTGCTGTATTGGAATCCCAAGCAGAGTTGTCAACCCTACCAAAGTTCTGCAACATATGAAGGAGTTCAGATATGGGAACATTCTAATGGATTGCAAAGATGTAACAATATAATTATTATTAATAAACAGGATTTATGTAGCGCCAACATATTACGCAGCACTGAAAATTAAATACTGGTTGCAAATGACAGACAGATACAGACAGTGACAGAGGAGGAGGAGAGGACGCTGCCCCGAAGAGCTTACAATCTAGGAGGTGGGGGAAGTAACACACAATATGAGGGGAGAATGTATGGAGCATTATTTTTTTTTATGGTGTCCAGATGCTGGAGCATACTGCATGCAAAAGCCGGCACAATACGATGCAAGCTTATTCCTTTAGATTTTCAAGTGTGTCTATTATAGTGCACAGTTTATATTTTTCTATTTAAATGCATATGTATTGTGTATGCAAGTTAAAGTGGAACTTTAGCCCCCCCCTTTGAAAAGTACAGGATCAGGCAGGTGGGTATTGTAGATAGCAACAGACTCTCTTCTGCAATATTCTGTGTCACCTGTCTGATTGGACCAGGAAGCTGTTAAATGAGCTGAGCATCAAATAGACAAAGATTGCAAGGAGGAGGAAGAAAAGAAGGAAGATGGCTGCGCCCTGCAATGGAGAGGGGATAGGAGAATAGCTTGGGTTCAGTTTTGATTGCAATGCAAATTTGTGTATGAGGACAGCATAAATCATATGGACCACTGCTGTGTACCGGGGTACCGGGGACAGATGATTAAACGGCAAAGACATCCGGCTGTAAACGTAAAGTGCAAAACTGTACATCATTTACAATGACCCTCCTATAAGATCTCCAAATATACAGCATTCCAGAACAATCCTGAAGTTAAGGATTCTTCAAAGCTTTGTGCCATGAAACCATCGGTTCTATGCTTGACACCTGAAACAATCACTCTTGATTGTTGTATAGACAGGCAGCAAAGTTACTGCCTCTTTCTGTAACGGGAAGGCATCTTGCAGCAGGGACAATAAACAATAGCAGTTCACATGGACAGTTGGAACAGCACAATGGCTCAGAGGTAGCACTCTTACATTGGCAGCGCTAGCTCCCAGGTTCGAAACTCGGCAAGAACATTATCTGCATGGAGTTTGGAGGTTCTCCCTGTGTTTGCGTGGGTTTCCTCCGGGTACTCCTGTTTCCTCCCACATTCCAAAAATATGCAGTGAGGTTATTTGGCTTCCCCTCAAAATTGACCTTAGACCACATTAATGACATATGACCATGGTAGGGACATTAGATTGTGAGCTCCTTTGAGGGATAGTTAGCAACACGACTATAGACTTTGTACAGCGCTGTGTAATATGATGGCGCTATATAAATACTGCGTAATAATAACAGTTGCAGTTTTTGTTTCACAACTGTGGCGTAAACTCAGCCGCCTAATATTATGCCGTTTTTCATCCTAGCAGTTGATATGCAGTCTGGGGGTAAATAGACAACTGACTAGGATGCGGCATGAAGTGTATTGGAACAGATGAGTGCTGTGACAAGCACTGGCTTTACATTCTATGTTCTAAGCATGGGATAGCGAGGTAGCAAAACATCACCAGCTGGCAACCCTTTAACTGCTGCAAAACCATCTGTGGGAACTAGCCCTAAGTCTCTGTACACACATTAAATTTTTGTCACTGGAAACAATCTTTCATGATCATTTCCAGTGACAGATGAATGTGTGTAATACACACAGCGGCGTTCTGTTTTATGGCGAGAAGAAGGGGTAGGATGAGCAAGAATCACCCGCTGTGCTCTTCCATCTCTTAACTTGCATAGCAGTCATTCTCAATTGTCATTCATGGATCTGCCATGACGGACCGATGAATGTCAGGGGAGCGCTGTACAAATGTCAGATTCTTGCCCAAGACTAGCACAACTGTTCAGGAGATGACTATCTGCCATGTGTATGTAGCCCAAGTAACCCAATACGATGGATCCCTAAAAAACATCTTTGGACATCTGCACTAAAATTAGATTTTAACCCAAAACCATTGAAGAAAATCTAACATCAGTACAAAACTTAAATCTTTCAAGAAGGTTCCCTATAGCCTAGAAATCTGGACCAAAAGATAAAACAAATGGATTATCACATGATTTAAAATCTGTGTTGGGTTCAAGAATGTGCCTTAGCTCCCATCCCTGGATCATCTCAGATCTGCGATAATAGCCAGGGACAGTCTGGTTATGGATTATGCATTCAGCATTTAAAAAAAAAAATCCACAGAATGAGGTTACTTGTAGACTCCAAGCCAATGAAGAAAACTTTTATTTATTAATTAATTTTTTTGTAAATCCGAGGTATAAGTACAAGAAATCTAGCGTTGCACGAATTACAGAACAGCAAGCTTTAAATGGAGAAAAGGTAAGATTGGGCTGCAAACATAAAATAAACCTTTGAGGACAGCTGTCATTGCCTTTTTTAATGCCAGCTCCAGGCTATCATTTAGATCCTACATAAGAGTGTAGTGAGTAACTGACATGAAAGAGGTATGTAGCCATTTATTAAAAGACTGAACACCCTTTCTGTACGCTTGTTGGGCGAGTTACTGATTAGGTAGTAAAGGCGACACGCCTGATGCCTGTACCTTTAAAAACTATCAGAGTGAGCAATGGGAGCTCCAAAACAAATACTATTTTTCTTTTGTTATATTCTGCAGTTGTGACGAAGTTACTTGCGTGATAAACCACCAGAAGCAAACTTAGCTTGTAGAATTATTCTCTACTTGGTGAACCCAACTGAGATTTCCCAAATATGAAACATGGTGCCTAGATCTGATTGCTCTATAAAATTTGAACAATTTGCGTATTTTATTCAGTTCTGAGCGGTTCTCTTGCATACCATAATGGCGATGACTCAGTTTGTAATATACGGTGTCTTGGCTGCACTTGGACAGAGATGACTCCATAAACAGGATAGCCTGCGGAGGGAGAGCCCCACATCCACCCTCGCAGTTTTTTGGAGATTGGGAAGTGATTATTTGTGGTCTGTGACATGTCTGTACTGCCAGACATCCTGGGATAACAGCTGTATTAGCTGCACGGGAATTCTGTGAACTGCAGGGACCGCCTCAGCTTCAACCTCTCAGATAGGTTAGAGAAATTTCTGTAAATTCTGTTATTTTTTACACAATCCCCAACAAACTTCCCAAGGGAAACCCAATTTTTGTTGTTAAAAGAAGATCATTTTCAAGCAGGATGGCTTAGCTACAGCTGCAAATATTTAAATTATAACTTCCTTTCCTGTGTATTAGGAGTCTGTACATTTTGTTATTAATAAACAGGATTTATATAGCACCAACATATTACGTAGCGCTGTACATTAAATAGGGTTTCCAAATGATACAAGACAGTGATACAGGAGGAGAGAACCCTGCCCCGAAGAGCTTAGAATCTGCAAGATTTGCGCTATAATGGGTTACCTTTACTGAAGATAAACCCTGCTCCAATCTACCATTGCAGCCTCATCTGCCTCTAGCGCCCTCAGATGGTGAGCAGAAGTAGCTAGATCACAACAGAGCAGAATATATATATTAAAAAAGTTATATGGAAGGATGAAGGCCACACTGGTGTAAAGAGAACCTGTCTTCAGTAAAGGTAACCCATCATATATATTTAATAACAACACTGTAGATGAAAAGCACAAATGCCATGTGTAAGCTTGTCTGCCTCTGGGGGCAGCATTGGGGTACTAAGAGGGGAGAATCCCCTTTACTGGGAAGCCCTGATTTTTGGTGGAGCAAGCCCAATCAAAGCATATTTTAGCCCTACAATATGAAAAATTAATCAAAACCCAATTTTTGTATGTTTAAGCAGTGCAAACTCTGACAACTAGTTAGAAACAGCGCTATTTGTACAAAAAACCAAAACCCACAGAAACCAATTAGAAATCCTCTTTCTTTTTTTAGAGCAGTAAACTAAAATCTGATTGTTTGCACACTTTTTATGGATAACTGTGCATTATCACAGTAAGGATTACTAGTAACTTTCAAGACTCATTCTAATAAAACCACCGCATATGTCCGAATATTGGGTTACAAAAATGGTTTCTTTCACAATATTAAAAAATAAAACTTTATTGAGGGAGATTAGAAAGCTGCCATTGCTGAATAGTTGTCTGGGGTGGGTGCCGAGTCAAAGACCCAGAACAAGCACCCATACCAGAAAAGATAAAAAGTCACTGCCAGGTAAGTAGCATTTTCTGTGGAGAGTTTAGCTATAGAAGAGTCAACTTTCCTATAATGAGATGCATGTACTCCTAAAAGTGCACAATGTGCTTTAATTTCAGATGAAACACAAAGGGAAAAAAACAAATATTTAGTTGGATTATATCACACTGCAATGACCTCATCCAGTATGGCAGCCAGCGCCCCCCCCTTCATGTTCATACTACAGACCTGGGCAGGAGGCTGCCTTGTGTTGGTGTGCAGAGTAACTGAACAGGCAGAGCATTCAGGCAAATGGAAACCTTTAGAGTAAAAGCACAAACGTTAACAATGTGGTTTATAGAGATGTGTTTTCTAACCTCGGCTGGGTGGTGGTTTAAGTTTTTTTTTTTCCAGGGGGAAACACATTCATCTCTATGTCTGTGCTAAAGAAGATCTTTGTATTTATAAATTGGCCAGCTCGGCGATGCCAAGAAAAAATTGTGCCAGCGACAAAACCCCCTTTCAGGAAAGAAAACCTGTGATGTAATTTCTTTACATGGCTCTGGAAACACACTTTCCCTCGCCAAAGAAACGAGGACTCGCCAGAGCCGAGGCTGAGAAAGCGACACAACATAAAAAGACTTAAATCTGGTGTTCTCACTGAACACCAGCAGTTCAAATTTTCAGGAGCTGTCCTGTGCCAGTATAGCAACCACATGCCATCTGGCAGGCAGGCTTACCAATTATAGCCAACGGGGGCAAGACTTCAGTATGGTTATCTTGCAGCAAAATACTTTAGGTGCAGCTTTATATGTTGCTTTTTTATTGGTTAGAAAGACTTTTACCTTTTCACCCCATAGGCCTTTTTTTAGGTCTTGAAGCAAAACGTTCCATACAATAGTGATCAGTGAAAAGATTATATATGTTATAGACAACTAGAAATATCATTGGTGTCCAGCAGCTTGCTCTGTGAAGTGATGATGGCCCACAAGCTATGGAGGTACAATCAGATGGTAAGCCAATCAAACACATTACAAGCAGCAAGGAAAACGGACGACCAGGTGATGGATATAAGGTGCAGGCACAAAAAGGAGTGTGTGGATTGAACCCATAGATCTAAGTGTTTGCTTATGTTGGTGTCAGAGGAACTTTGAATAGCAATGTCTGCTGTCTGCGCTGCAAAGTGGTAACAGACGCACGTCCACAGCAATCAACACTTGCAGAACGTGGACAGTGTAAGGCTGCAATTCTTCATCGCTAGAGAAGTCTCAGAAAGGCCCACCATTTCCTGCCTTTCCTATTTCCTCTGTCAGACTTCCTTCCCCACAAAACAAGTCTATTAATCTGTGTGTATACTAAAAGCAGGAAGCGCTCATTCTGAGATATAACCCCAGGAACGGCCATCACCAGATGGAATACTAAATTCTTGAAAAAGGTCAAAGAAATTCATTGTACAATAATTACATACATCATTATAATGACATAAAAACTAAGTAAAAAAATACAGAGCAAATATACAGAAATGGATAAAAATAATCAAATCATAAAGGGCAAATAAGCCAAACGTACCCGCTAACTGTTGAGCTTATTAACATAAATAGACAATTATGTTGATGTTTCACATACTTATCACAATGGAATACATAGGGTAAGTAAAGAAATAAAAAATAAAGTTTGGATATCGTAGAGATGTGATAGACCTTCCGTCATGTTTTTACTGCTATCTGGGTCCCTGACAGATTCACATTCATTCCCCCACACAATGTCTTGTGAATGGTGGCGATCATTACCACCATTTTATTGTGAATCCCCTCAAATTAGGGAAAATTATCTCTAATTTCTTGTTTTGTATCCAAAAATTATTCTGAAATAAAAAATGATTTATATATATATTTGAAATCTTCTAAGCCTAATCTGTACAGTTCAATACAGCCACTCATATGACTTAAACACAATTCTTGTTTTTCTCTTTAAATTTTCCAGTTTGTATGCTAGGCCCTTGAAATCCCTGTCCTTATCATAGTGTGGATATTTTCCACATCCTTTAATGTAAAGATCACAGGAAAGGGGCCAGAATAACAAAAACCAACACACAGACCAGGAGTGTCCTTTAAGTAAAATAAACTCAAAGCATTGACAACCCCACTATACTGGGAAAAGGCATTGTTAAAAAATCTGGGGGCAGCCCAATGTAGAGGAAAGCCGTCAGAAAGCCACATCAATCAACTTGCTTCTGGGCTGATGACAGGAAGGAATTATGGCCTAATAGCCATAGCAAAACTTAAAAAGGGCAACTAGGATACAATGTCTGTATGGACCTGAAGGTTTATTTTCATTTCTAATTGTAAATCATTAAAATTCAGGTTTATATAGATGACCTTTTATCGGCCATTATTAAAGTTATACACAATCAGATTAAAAGTAAAGCACAGCAAGCTTCAGTTCCCAGAAGGTTTGCAACACCAAGAACATGATCCTGCTGATATTGGTAGCCCACAGAACAGAAAATTACCTTTCTTCACTTTCTTCTGTAACTTTAATGTGTCAGAAGACTTCTTCTTAAGCTCAGACCGGGCCTTTTTGTATTCTGGAAGAAGAGAGAACAGCAGGAAGTAAAACATACTGTAAAGCAATTGAGAACATGTGGGATTGGATACCTAATTTAAATGTTTTTTCCAACCACGGAGACTTGAGAACAAAACTCTAATAACTAGCAGTTCTCTCTGCCCATGAAAACCAATTCTCAGCCTACACTGGAAACACACTAAGACTGGCTGCTATATAGCCCTGTATATGACAACCATTTCTAGCACCCATTTTGGTCACATGTAACTAAGGTTGGTCATGGCTATGAACAATACAAACTGATTATCCTTTACAAACTTCTATTCATTAACTTTTTTTTTTAATGCTTTAGCATTGTCTGTGCTATATCAACATTATCTTTTATGAATCCAATAGAGGTGAACTCACCTCTGTGCTAACTTGGCTATGGGCCCAACACTAGTCGTATTTTAACCAGCTTGTTACTGATAAAATGTATCTTCTGACCTCTAATGTTCTCACTGTTATGTTCTGAATAAATTGAAGATTGGTTTTGTGACATAATCAAAGAGAAGGCAGGTGGACATGTTTGACATATGACCCCAGTTTTCTTTGGTAGGAATAGATTTTAAAATTAATTTACGGATGGTTGCTCAGATATCTGCTTGTAAAGCCCATGCCTGCTCTATCACCTCTGGGTGAGAAGTTACCTAAACTCCCCATGCAGATGCCGAGTGCTAATATGTGGATGCCATTACATCAGTGCAGGTGTACTGGGTAGCATTATCACAGTCCCATTTGAATCATGCTGCTTGTCCTTTATTTTTTCTACCTTCCTTGTAGCCAAGCTCCTTTATACTCAAGTTTGCAATGCAAAGTGGTGGACAGAGTACCTATGTTATAAGGCAAATGTGCTTGCACACTGCATTATATCATAGCTCTCATCTCTGAATTCAGCTGGTAAAAGGGCTATTCATGTGTGACCATGTGACACCCAAGTAGAAAGAGCAATAGATGCCAGATTTCTTACCATCGTCACATTACAGTGAAAACCATGTGTGTATAGAATAGGTCAGGACACAGGAAGTAGGTGGCAAGCAATGCCAAGAACCCGTTTAAAGAAATCTAAAAAGACACAAAAGGTCCTGGCTGTGTGGGAAGGTGCATAGCTACAGGCAAGCACATCTACACAATCAGAACTCTCAGAAAAGTTCAGTTTTCAAGTCAATACTTATAATTTGCACTATTCAAGTTTGAATGCTTTGACAATTTGCCTTCATTTTGGTTCAGCTTTAGAACTTGTACATTTATCTAAAATTAGCAACCTGTTAAAGGTACTGGAGAAATACCTGAGCTGCACAAAGGATCAACAGGTAATAAAACTGTTACAGCGGGGATTATCTAAAGTGATGCTGATATTCCTTATCTCATATAACTTTGTATACATGCAGCCAAGACTGCTTGCTTGAAAACTGTATAGACTAAACAAGTGAAGATTTTTACTTGCAAAGGAAATGGTTCTATTTGCAAAAAATGTCTGAATTGCTTGGATACAGTAAAGAATATCATGTGTTTAGGAGTATTCTTCTACTTTAACATCTACAGGAATTTTTCAAACAGGCAGATCAGATGGAGAGGTGAAGAAATAAGTGCTTGGCAACGCTTTTACATAAGAGGATCGCAGCAACAGAAACACGCTGGTAAGATCTATTTATGCATGTGCCTCCCCACATTTAAATATGCAGGTGGAGCACTCTTAACACCATCACTTTTACATTTTTTGACTTTGTATACCACCTACATATTACCCCGCACTTCACAGAGAACATTTCATTAATTCTGTTCTTCAACAGAGAATACAATCAAAAGTTCCCAGTAGAAACTCTATAGAATGAATTGCTTTAAAAGCCAGTTAACATTTCTTGTGTATTTTTGGCAGGAAAAATGAGCATCTACAGGAAGCCCACACAAACACGACGGTCGTGTAAACTCCATGCAGATAGTGAACATAAACACAGGAGACCAGGGCTGCAAGGCAACAAAACTAACTACCCAGCCATAGCAGTGGCCATTCAAGCCTTCCATTCTCTGCAAGCTCCCCCTCGCCAAAAGTAAGGGAATCCTCTCCTTCGACATTATAGGGGCTATTGAGTTGTATGATCTACAGAACCAGGATACAAGAAGGGCCCTGTGTCATCTAACACCATGCATGGCACCCCAACGAGGACCAGTTCTGCAGATCACTGGGAAGGATAATGAATGAATTGATAAATACATTTCAACATTATGTAAGGTCATCTAGATGTACAGATGAATGTGTACTTAGAACAGTTATATAATGTCTTACCTTTGGCATGATCCTTGTCAAGCTGACTAGCTATCTTCTTCCACTCTTCAATTTTTAACTCTAAAGGGTTTATCAGATTGTCACTCAGGGCACTGCAAAGTAAAACAAAAAAAAATAAAGGACTACTTTAGGATAAGATGTTAAAATCTTGTACAATCATCATCTGTCATCACAATCCTACAGGCTGGTGCATAACGACAGCTCTAAAATGAAGATCATGTTTTTGAGTTATGCATTTGCATTTTTATTTCAACTTCTATTATTATTGTGAAAACCGTTTTAAGCTCTGTACAGACTCTAGATTTATGTCACCAGAGAATCGTTCGTGATTGCCTCAGGTAAACATTTAGAGTCAGTACAGGCTTTCCAGAACAGGCTGGTCGGCGAGTACTGAGCAGCTTTGTCTCTAAAGCAGCTGTTCCTCAAATGGTCACCTGAAATAATCACCAACAATTGTTCACTTATTGGGCATCTGTAAAAGGCTTAAATAGAGGATTCCAAACACTTAGGAAAGATAATCTTCTACTCTAAAAGGGAAAAAAGGGGAAAAAATGATGAAGGGGTTTACCCTTACCTATATGAAAACAAAAACTTTTGGCTATGTATACACTTTAAAGTTAGGGACTATCCCTTCAAGGTGAAACTAAAAGTTCCACTTTAAAAAACCACGATCAGGCAGGGCTTTATTGCAGAAATGGCCAGGCGATTTCCCTTCTGCAATAAGGATATATCGCCTGATCGCTCCCTTCAAATGTCAAAAATGCAACAAATATGGATATCTGGCACGTCCCAGCTTTCACTTCGGCTGCTGGGACTGAACGCACCCCTGTGCAGGAGCGAAGTCATCCTGGCCTTGCCAATCAAGAAGGCAAAAGTTTGGAATAAGAGAGAGAAGAAGGTGGAAGTGCCTGCAATGGAATGGGGACAAGGGATAAAAACTGGGTTTAGCTACCCTTTAACTTCAATTATCCCAGGGGCTCTACACATACCATACATACCTATCCATGCAAGAATTGACTTTGGTTTGATGTGACTGACATTTATATTGAACAATGCAATTGAAAATCTATTACCATGCAACTCAAAGCACAACATTAGAAAGGTGCAGTGCCATGTGTGTGCAGGCTTTCAATTTCAAAATCAATGGACTTTCAATGACTCAAAATCAGGTTGTTTTGATTCTACAGATGACTTTCATTGCTTTTAGTTGATCAAATTTGTGGTCCAGCCAATAAAACGTCTGCTTGCTCAGATGTTAAAAATCGGCTCATGTATGGCTAGCTTAACACAGGCTCTTGTAGGCACCACAAGGTCTCCACACTCCAGAACTCTTTTTTTGGCTCTCTTTACATTTTCCGGTTTCCCTGCATATTTTTGAGCTTTTTTTTCACACTTGGTAACAGCTGCTTGCTTCTCAGACGTGCTGCAACAGCCCCAGAAAAACGTGCCATGTCATCAAAAATCCAAAAACAACAATTTTCTATTTAAAGGATCAGGAAAATGTAGCGTTCTGTAATCTAATCCCATTTTGACAAGCAAGCCAACTTTTTTTTCCCCCTCCAACAGCTTGAATAATTTGCCTATGCAAACTTTACATGGAGAATTTCCGCTGTGCTATCATAAAGGCCATCAGTGCCTTGCATAAAGACTATTTTGCCAGCAATGTGATGGTTAATATCAGTTACAGACAATTACTACGAGCCATCTTGCGAGTCTTTTAAGTGGTTAGACACACCAAGGATTCATTGTTGGCTCACAGAGACGTCTTTACTGCTCAGGCTATAAATAAAACAGACGGAACTGAATGGAAAATGGTTGAAAAGGAACTGCGCCGTTTTAACACTGTTATGTATCTGAAAGAGATCCCATTATTCCATGTAATTGTGTAAAACTCCGGTTTGTATACAAATTAACCTAAAATGATCCTAACTGAATTCAAAGTTTTGTGTACTCCCGAACCTAAAGAGAACCTGTTACCATGCAACAAAAAATGTAAACCCAACCTTCAAAGCATTTCAGAAAACTTTGCAAAATACTCTACAAAAAAGATGATTAGAGCTGTCCTGTGCTCACTGCATTTGTTATCTCAGATTATTTATCGCTCCCTGGTCTTCAGTTCTGTGCAGACGTCAGACAGATGTCAGATTACTGTCTCTGGAAACTATCTTTCATGAACATTTCCAGTGGCAGATGAACTAACATTGTACACACATCACTGTTCTGTTCAACAAACGAATAGCACTCCACTGTGTGCACCAATGGGCCACGTTTCCTGCCAAACACCAAGCCATCCCATCTGAGGATTTCCATACAGGTATCCTCCAAGGCACCATTTACCTAGATCCTCTTCCACTTGGATACTCCATACACTTCAAGCTCAATTGGTATAAATCTAAGCCTCTTGGGCTAGACGTCAAAAACACTCCAGGTATTCAAATGGGGTATGACTATGATTTGTAAAAATGTTTTATGTTTGCCATGTATATGTAATCTATGAACTATCAATACAAACTGTATTGCCAAACTTAACAGCCCCTCCTCCCTTCACTTTTTACCATGAGTTTAAAAACTCACTTCCTTGTGAGTGGGGTGTGGCAAACCTAATATAATTACAAGAGTAGTCTGTACCCCTTTTTTACTACAGATCAATAAATTACATCTAGGGAATGCTAAACACACACTCTATTTTCACCCAAGACAATCCCAAATGTATGTGTGTACATACCTTAACTTTGACTACTAATCAATTACGCTACATACATTCTGATTTCTGTCACTAGAAACACTCTTGTAATTGTTTACAGTGATCGTAGAATGAACATTTCACTCTATGGGGAGGAAGAGATGAATGGGAGACACCCCATGCATCCTAACCCGTAAAAAAACACAGAGGTCATCCACTTTGGTTGTTTGGTGATCTGCCCGGGAGATTGCCACATTGGAGGACTGCTACACATACACCTGATTTTCACTTGAGATGATAATATTCATAAGGGCAATTTTCCATAGAAACACTTTGTGTTGCATGGCTATGAGTCTGCAGGTGCTTTTAACATTACATGCAGGATGACAGCACACAGCATATACCGTTTTATGTTAAGGGGACACTCCATTCAGATTTAATATTTCCATGTTTGTAGATGCTGGAGCTAAAGCATAACATTTGGGTGAACTACCCCGCAACATTCCATTCACCGTTAAGCTATCATTAACGGCAATCTGCCCTCCAATAGTGATTAAGTCTGTAGATGTGATATTTCACGGGGCGACAGGGAGGCTCAGGCGACAAGGAAGATAAGAACATATCAACAGACAGGTGTGGCAATAACATACGGTACATACCAACATCTGCTCTTTACATAGTGACAGCATGCAAAACACGTAAAACATTTACATAGCAGACTATCGAAAATAACCGGCGAGAGAAAACTAGGTGTGTGTCTAATAAATCCTATTAGTCAATGCAGGATGGTGTACTTCCAGCTGGGAGTTCTTGTGGTTTTAGGCCATGACTGGTATGTTGGTGCTGAGTGACATCCAGACAAAGATCTTCTGTGCCTACTAATCACAGCGCAGTTGTCCAACATGCAGCCTGCCCTGCGGACACAACTTATCCGGAATGGTATGACATCATCCAGTGGGACACGCATCGAGCGCTATGACAGCAATGTGACCAGAACTACCAACTAGCAGCACAATGACTGCCGTCCATCTGGCGTGATGGAATTAAGTAGGCTGTCACTGCTGACCTTTCCTGAAAATGCTGGTTACCTGGCTGTTGTGTTGATTAAAGCGGTCTTGTTGTGTTGGCCTGAACAAGTAAAGCACAAGTTTGCTTTAGGGCCTTGTTTCTACATAAGTGCGTCATACTTGTGTATGGTTACATAACATACATGATACACACAGTACCCGATCTTGCTCAGTGCATGTTAATTGATCACACATTGGGTAATTGCATGTGCAGTTCATGATTGGGCATGATTGAACTTTTAATCCCCCGATGTTTACTATCTCAGCATGCACTGTGCATGTGAAGCCAGAAGCCAAAAAAGTAAATGACATTAAACCCTAACATGGCTATTAAGTGAATATTAGATAGAGTGTATACATGCCAGATAGGTACATGTGAGCAGAGCTTTAACTGCACATGTGTATCACATATGTATAGAAAGTCTTTGGTGTAAGCATGGATCATCCCACAACATTCTGTGCATTACTAAAAAGCTTCTATGCACTTTTTTTTTCTTTTAACACAAACTTAGCGGAGTTCTCCTGCAAGAAGCCAAGTTGTAATCCAGCATTGTAAACGGTTGCTGAAGCTCGGAAATTAGGTTGTAAGCATCATATTTCCCAGGCATTATGTTATGCATCCTGTTTGTTATCAAGATTATAAAGCCGTGAAGCAATCTTTATAGCATGAGCTCACCTAGTAACGAGTCTGTTGAAAAATAAATGTCTGCAGAAACCAGATATGCCAATTTACTACAATTGGCTATTTAGAAACACACCTTTACAGTACGCCATATAAAAATATGGCTGCCGACCGACCATTGAAAATGCTACCTGCCTGCCTGTATCTGGTTTAAATAAATTTTTTTTTTTTTTTTTTTGTTTACACCATGGTTGGGTTCCATAGCAGGAGCATGCAATTCATTCATTTTTCTACAATAACGACAATGGTTACATTGGTGTTGCATGTATATATATTTTTACATGCGGTGGAACTGGAATTGAAAGTTTTACATCCATACAAATGGGGTCATTTTTTCAGCTTGGCAGCCAAGGAACTTCTTTCTGCTCACCTTTAGGGGTCTATTTATAAAGCTGTTCAATATTCACCAAACATTCTCTCTCTAATGGATGGGTCAATAACTTCCAGATATGGACCTGGAAGATTCTTCATCAGAAAATGTTTGCTGAAAGTCAAACTCAACGCTATATATATATATATATATATATATACATATACACACAGGCAAAGGACATAGGTGCAAAGAACAATCTATGCATTTAAATTTCCTTTCCTTCAACAGTTATCTACATTCTGCTTAGTGAAAAATCTTGTGCTGGGCCATTCATAACTGCACATCAATGACTATGCTATGTTGGTGTGCAGCCTGACTGGCACAAGATTTTTTACCTGCCAGGGATGAACAAAGCAATGGGCTACCATAAGAGGAGGTTGTCAAGTACCTAATAGGAGATTCTGGCCATATTAACGGTATTTATACACATACACAATACATGTGTACTTATATTCTATTTTTACCGATATGCCCAGTTTATCCTGGACCGGTCAGAATCCCAAAAAATAGTAATAAATTGGTTTCTTAGGATTGTGCAGCTAAAAAGTGAAAATGTGCCCATGTGTACCACTCTGTATCGTTTCTGAGGTTATAGAGCTGGCACTTACACTGTGAGATTCTTCAGTCGAGTCTCAATGTTGCGATGTCTCATACACATCCTGGTCAGAGCCGAGCCGATCTCTTTTGTAGCTCCTGCAATACAAAATAAAAAAGTTAAGATGTTATTCTATTCCTGACATAGCATAACCAAGGAGTCACTCAATTCTTTACATTACAATCAGTCCAGAGTGTCTTCTAATGGTATATGGACACCAAACTACAGGCAAACTGTTAAAGCATTCACACCTGGGCAGTGCTCAACTCAGAACTTTGTTTGAGCAAGGTAGGAAGAAATTGTAGGCAGGTGGCAGCCCTTGTATTGTGACCCAACTCTTCACCCCAAAACAGCCGGATAGTGCGCTGGGCTGGGAAGAGCACTGCTAGGTTATGTCAATATGCCAAAAACATATGTAATTCCTATCAGTCTTGTAATACAGGCACCTTTGCCAGACTGCACAGACTGATATGGCGGGTTCCAGGTCATTACAAAGAGAAGGCAAGCCCAGAACATCCACTAATACCAATAAAGTCAACGATGGGAGATCCCATTTTTCAAGAACGGAGTTTACTACTAAATCAGATTTGGAATTCAAGCTGCTGTATTACATTATTAAAACTGGGTAAGGCAGATAGCAAGAACTGCAATTACACGAGAGCTGACCACTGTTCATAACAAGTTGCACTCAGAGATAGGAAGCCCAGAGCTCTGCAAAACAAAGGTGCTACAAAACACAAACACCCCTACTATAAATCCCCTTTAAAGTAGAGCTGTGACAAACATTACAAATATGATAAAATGCATAAGTGGATGTTATCTTTGCTGAAAACTGTATGTCCAAATAGTCATTTATTCCAGAGATATGCAGCTGAATGAACATTGGGAAATGTTGGGTTTGGGACAACCAATCCTCCTCCTAAGCTTTCTATATGGGTCCCTGGCTGAAAAAGTTGCCAAAGAAAGTTAAGCATGCTCATTTCTCCTCCAAAGCCTCGGTATTGTTACTTGGCTGAAGAAGTAGCCAGGCAGGCCCTTGCCTTCCCCTCTTCCCTTGAGCCTCATTATTGGTTCTTGAATAAAGTGGCTAAGTTCAGATTGATTCCCCTCTCCTCCTGAGCCTTGGCTGAAGAAGTGGCTAAGTTGGGAATGCTATTCTATCTATTGGTTTCTGGATGTGGTTACGCCAGATATCTGTATTTCAGGTGTATATCTCTCTGGATAAACAGACAATTTTAACATGTGGCTTACACTCAAGTCAACAAATTCCAATGCATTCTTTATCACATATTCTTTTTATCACATGCTCAGTTTTATTGCCCAGATTTATGACAAGTTCGCTTCAAGATCTCACACTGGTTCTCGGGCCTGCCTGGTAAAAACTTTCCCATGCTCAGACACACGAACAGATACAAAAGCTTTTTGTCCCGATTAGCTTTCACGTGAAATGGTCAAAAATAAAAGCAAGGCATGAACAGAAAACAAACAAAATAACAAATGGCTTGGCAAAAGGCATCCGAGTCAAAGCGGCCAGGCACTGTCCCAAGCCGTGTCTGTTATTGTAATTTACCTGGGTGCGTTGCACAACCAAATAAAAGTGTAGCAAGTCATCCAAAAATATGAGCACTTAATCCACAAATCAGTTTCACGTGCTGTCTCTATAAATTGCAGGAGAGACAGAGGTCACATCACCACAATGTGCTCATTTGTCTTATAGAAAAGTCCTCGCACTCATGTAAATGTAAAGCCGGTGGTCCGAGACAGCTTGTGTCAGTGGGTTTAAAATGCATAATGCAGACACATGTAAGGCTTAATCCAAACAACCATAGTAAATTATATTATATATATATATTATATATAATATATATACACACACACACACACACACACACATACACACACACACACACACACCAGGACTAATGGGTCTGTGAAACCATTATTTTGAGAAAGTGAAAACTTTTCAATGCTTGCCAATGACTTGTCAATGCTCAAGTCTGGCAGCCAACCACTATGCTCAAGAGGGTTAAAGTCCCTCCCCCAAGGAGCAAACACTGGATGGTGACATCCTCAGGCATGGTGATTGGCTGCAAGACTAGAACAATGTCAACCAGGGAATAGTCACCTGCTCCCTTGTACTTAGAAACATGGAGTAGTTTGTGCTGGATGAGTTAGAGCATAAGTGGAATTCTTGGTACGTTTTTAGACATTGTTGGCCAGTGGAAAAGTAGTCAACAATGGGCCCTGTGAAGAACAGACCCTCCCCAACCCCTGCTGAACTGATTTGAGGCCTCTGATGGTTTAGGATAGTCTGGGGCCCTTGTGCAGTGGCACACTTTGGATCTTCCTAAGTCCACAGCTGACTTTATCAAAGACTCCATTTAACAAAATTAGAAAATCCAGACCCAAAAAGTTGCAAAGCAGATTTCAAAGCCCGGTTTTCCTTTAAGCAGCATCTTTGCAGAGGTCTGCGATGACATTAATTACAGGTCTCTTTCATTACAGGCTCAGGGGTTTCAAGGTAGTAACATAACATTAAAGAAAAACTGCAAACAAACACTGCCATTGTGCAATCCCTTAAAAGAATTGGGTCATCAGAAACATGTAGGGTATGTTGTGTTGTATGAGTGATTAGGTGTAAAACAGAAATGGCATTCTATACATTACTAGACTCATAACAAGCAAATTGCACCATATGTTGGGCGGGGAAAAAAAAAAAACCAGAATTTATCATATTGAGTGAATAGCACTAGATCCAAAATGCAGTGCCTCAGGTAATGTATATTATAGCACAGCACACAGAGTGAAGTGGTCCGGGGTATGAAACCTGCAGAAGAATGCATGGAGTGCAGTAGCCCCTTGTACAAACACAGCATGAGGAATGTGGTTATGCAACAAACAGTACGGTGTACACAGAGCAATAGTCCAGAGTATAGTGGTTTATTGTATGTTACCTACAACATAGCGTACAGAGGGCACTGGCCAACATATATGTAACGTATGGCACAGTGTACGGAGTGTTGTAATTCAGAAGTTGTACTGTACAGCACAGTAGACAGAATACAACAGAATGATGTATGTAATGTATACCTCAATGTAGAGAGCTGGGAATTCCAAAGTATGTAATGTACAACACAGGGTGAGGGGTGTATTGCTAATGCATAGAGAGGTGTAAGCGACATTCTGCTTCAACACGTTTGAATTGAACGAGGTCCAGATTCTGATGCTCCCTTAGGAAGCAAAGTCAAGACACATAATCATTAACAGAAAACAGTGCTGCATTGGGTTAAATGGGAGTATCACAGTCTGACCTTCATCTTATAGCCTGCATGCAAGCCCACTTCATTTTTAACAACCAAAAGGTAAAAATAATTCATAGCAAACGGGCCCGTGTATTGTACATTATGTTTCCAGCAGAGGAACACACACAATGGATATGCCTGACTGCTCAGTGTAATGACTCCAGCCTACTGCCGTGTGAATAGCCAAGGGCTCAGACCTTCAAGGGCAATGCTCTTTTTTTCAATGTCAGCACTGTACCGTAATACTCCAACAGGATAGGATCTCCTAATTAATGGTTCATGGAACGAAGTTCTGTAATAACTGTTTACATGCAGTACCCTGTACCATAAACTGCTCATTAATAATTCCTGCGCTGCGTCATGTAAAATGCCCTCTAGCTTTTCTTTCATAGATTAGTCATGGCTCAAAGTCTAGAAGACTTTGCTCTGAAGCAATGCTCCTGCCAGGACATTGCATTAGGTATGACTCAACAATCCACAATAGCACTTTAATTGATTGTTCTCTTCATAATCTTCCAGCGGTTCCTAACCTGTCCTGGCCTGTGGATTTCATGATTAGGCTTTTCAAAATAGCATGGAGGGGTCAAGGTGCTTAGATGTCTCCAGCACATCACAAAAGATCATCCTGGAGGCAAAACACAGCTCGGTTCTTTTCTCTCCACTTCCATAGACAAACATAGATCAGATAGATGACATCATAAAGCAACACATTAAAGTTAGATTTCTACAAGTGTTCTTTATTCTTATTAGAAAGTGACTGCGCTCCTCCAACATAAGGGGATAAAAGGTTTTAGTCAAGCTGAACTCCAGGCAGATTCAACAGGAATAAAAAAAAAAGCAGCAGTGTATTCATTATTACATCCATGCAAGAACTTGGTAATTCAGCTTCTTCCATTGTCTTATACAGCTCGGCTCAGACTGAAGTTGGGTGCAGTAATCAGGTGTGCTGCATGCATGATAGGAGATGAAAGCAAAGGGAGACCTCCTCATCCGAATGTCACTGTTCATTCATAGCTGTGTAGCTGGAACAGCTAAAGATTTCATCAGAAAGAACTCCTACTTTCTAAGCTCATTTAAATGGGCACTCAAAACCCATTTTCTTCAAACTTGCCTACCCCGTCATCTGTTTTTTAAAACCCTCACTACTTCCCACCACTACATATCTCCCCTCCTATTGTGTGTTACTTACCCCCACCTCCTAGATTGTAACCTTTTCAGCTGCGTACACACTTCCAATTATAGTTGTTGGAAAGGATCTTTCACGATCCTTTCCAACAACCATGCACTGCGCGATGCATGAACCAGTGCTGTACATACAGCATCGTTCTGGTCTATGCAGAGGGGATGGGGAGAACAACGGTGCGGCAGCCCTCTGCGCGCTCCCCTTCCCTTGCATTAGGATCGTTCATGGATCCGTCAGGACAGTCATTCAGAAGATGAACGACGCGCGCTATACACACTTCAGATTCTTGTCCGATATCCACCCTGCGCCGATTATCAGGCGAGAACCATTGGAAGTGTGTATGTAGCTTTCAGGGCAGGCTCCTCTCCTCCTCCTGTGTCACCGTCTGTATCTGTCTGTCATTTGCAACCCCTATTTAATGTACAGAGCTGCGTAAAATGTTCTCGTTCTATAAATACTGTTTATTATTAATATTAATATTAAAAAGATTTCTGTGATTGGATGTAATGTAACTTTAACAGAACACATTACTTGACTTTTATTAAACTGTATTTATATAGCTGTTTAGATAAATCAAGGACAATTCCTCCTCTGTATTTATATAGCACCCACATATTATGCAGCGCTATACATTAAATAAGCGTTGCAAATCACAGACAGATACAAACAAACAATGACACAGGAGTGCTCAAAAGAGCTTGCAATTCAAGATTTTAGTACCACAACATGCATTTGTGCATTGCTGTACGAAAGGTAATTTGGAATGCAGAAATATTTGGCACTGCAATGCAGAAATGCATGCAATGTGCTTGCTACCACAATGCACTAGTACGACTGGACCCCTAGTTAGGAGGACTCCTCAGCAATCCTCCATCCCAATAACTAACTCCCAGCACAATCTTTCCCCTGCAGTGTGTAAATGTTGTGTGTTGGTTGGATGCACTATTTGGGAGGATGTGACACACCTCTCTGTATAAATACTTCACCAGCCCGCTAATCATGACACGAGGGTGGCAGAAAGGTGCCTAGGTGTAAAATTGGACGCGGTCTTCACAGACACAACATTCTTTCAGCAGCTTAGCATTTAGAACATTTTGTTACCAAGTTTAATAGGCTGGAATTTCCTTTTCGTTGTCTATGGAAAACTTCAGCGGTTTAATTTGAACGTCCTGCAAACCTAAAAACAAGTAGAGCTTCATTCACAAACAAGTATATAAAGATTCCCCTATCTCTGAAAACTTTTTTTTGCACTATAGCTGGATGTGCTACAGACGCCATCTGCATAGAGAATATATCCTGGTCTTACATTTACACCAACAATACGTGTATGCTATATGGATGAATGTATGTGGATGACCATGACCATGAGTTTGAACGTTCCAGAAAGATGCAAAGCTGCAACAATACCTGATGTCTGTGCAGAGAGGACAAGGTTTCTGAATCATAAGACTTAAAGCAAAACTAAACCCACATTATTTACCTGTCCCTGTTCCCTGCCGTCATCTTGAATGGCTGGGCCAGGATGGCGTAACTCCCATGCAAGCACATGGGATTTCATTCATTCCAAGCAAGCACTGGGGAAGCGGGAAATGCAAGGTATCATTGCAAGCTAAGCTGATGATGTGCATGTGGTCAGGCAGATAGGAGAAGCACATTGCCTGTCCCATTCTGCAATAATGATCTGCCTGATTGGGTATTCCTAAAAATGGAACTTTAATTCAGCTTTAACACTGTTGCAGACCTTTGTGTATTTTTATCAAATATAAATTGTGATTTGCTCTCACAGGACACCTTTCTATCTGAAGGATACCTTGAATACCAGGCTTCCATATTTCCGGGAGAATCCCTTTTTGTATATGAAATTCTTTCTCCAACAACATTTTGTAATTTAATGTACTTTAGTGCATTCCCTGAGAAAGCCTATTGGTGAAAAGCATTGGGTTTGAGAAGTTTAATTTACATATGGTTTTAATGTAGTTGTTTTTGTATAGTCATCAGGCACCATTTTCTAGGAAATTTTAACTGGGATTGACCCACCCATATTGAATGTAATGTGCTGGGATGTAATATGCCATTGTGCTTATCTTTCTTTATGTTTATGCTATTTTTGAAATTCACATTAAAAGTAGCTGATAAAGAAGACCGAGAAAGCTGGGGTTTAACATTCTCGAAATTTGGGGTCGGCACTAAAATAATTAAATTAAGGAGGGTTAGGTATCATTGTACTTAGAAAACATAATTTGTAAGTAGTTTTATTTTTTTAACTTTGAGAGTGGAAAAGTCCAATTAGCTTTGAAAACCCATTTTTAAACATTGCAAGCTAAATGCCCATGCGTTACTGCAATGTATTAGTGTGAATTGGCCTTATAACCCACCCCCCTTTACACTTTTTACATTTGCTCCATCTGACTATTGCACAGGGAAACGCATAGATGACACATCAATGAGTTGTTGACTGAATGAGATCAAATATTTAATTTCCGCTTTTAATATTTTATCTGAAAAAAAACTAAATCAACCAACCTTGTTTTGTCCAGAAAAGGAAAAGTCTCTCATGAACCTGACATGGTTCTGGAAAGAAGAACTCATGCTGCAGAAATCTTTATTTTGCAGACATTATTTCCCCTCATCTTCCAGTAATGCTTTTCCATCGTGACAAACTAGACAAATATTTCCCTACTATTACAGCTCCATTTACTAGGTGCATCATCCTGCCTGTTTACACTAACTGCTCGGGAACATTGGCTGCTTTCTGCTCAGCGCCTCAGATTATTACACATCGTTTGTATGTTCTGGGAGTCATTAGGATTGAAGAGTTCCCATTATACTTCTTGGGGTTTATATCAATAAGCCCTGACAGGAGATTTGGGTTAACATAGCAGAAGCTAACAGAGTACCAAAAAAAAAGTCTATACATGGGGCATTCGAGGGCTACATACAAAATATGTGGTTTGCAAATGGCCCGAGTCAAAGTCAAAATACATTGGTATCATTTCGCCCTTTCATTCAATCTTGTGACTTAGTATCTCTGCCACACTGGACAGCCAGCAAGGACACCAATACTTTATTGCAGCTTTACAGCCTAATGGGTCACCATGCTGCAACCTGAACACAAATGATGAATGCAAAATCTTCATTTAATACAGCAAGCTGGAGGTGGCACAGGGAGCTGTACCCATCATAAGCCTCTTTTTTTGGGGGTTCTCAAGCCACAAGGAATGCTTTACAGGACTGTGACATGTGACTTAATGTCTATGTAGCCAAAGCCCCAATTTAGGCTTCTCAGAGGCATTGTGGGTATTTTCATTAAGAGACTGCAGGAAGATTGTGGATTCTGATTGGAGACGCCCCATGTGAAAGACAGTGAAATAAATGTAAAAATTACAGGGGGGTATAGCCTGTGTTGAAAATGAGTAAATATACCAGCTTGGAAGTATGCTACTAAAAACCTCAGATACAGAAATGAAGTTAGGACAAAATCCGCGGGCAACTCCAATATCCATGACTAGGGATGCCCATTTATTCCTCCTGAACAGATTAGGTAGTTTAAATACCTGGTAATTCTGCCAGTTACCAGTACTTCCTTATGGACGTAGGCAAAGCTAAACAGGTCTCTGCGTTGCTACCTTGTCTTGCAGATCTTTCATAAAATGTCATTCAGCCATTAATTAAGTTACTGGGGCCACCCTACTTGGACAAAGCTAAGAAGGAGACCTCGCTGCAATTCTTCCCTATCCTCTGTTGGAGCAGCCCTTTTGCATTGCCAACAAGCAGGAATGGCTCCAGCGTTACCATTTACAGATTAGAGGCGATGGGTAAACGCTGTAGTGCCAACTGCCACCTAGCTCTGGCAGCACAGTGGCTCAGTGGTTACCACTCTGGCCTTTGCAGCGCTAGGTACCAGGTTCGAATCTCAGCCAGGACACTATCTGCATGGAGTTTGCAGGTTCCCCCTGTGTTTGCGTGGGTTTTCGCTGGGTACTCACCAGTCAATAAGGTAGAGTTTTCCCTAGCAAACATAGCAGCATTTAGGTTGTCCCTTGTAAAACTTTTACTGCCTGTAAGCTCCAACTATCTTTTTAAAAAAGTTACAGAAATTATTTTTTTAATGGCATAATCCAAATTTATAAATGCTGACCATTGTAAGCCCCTTGGCAGAGTTCTATATTTTGTTCCACCCACTGTAACGGTCACTTTTACTGGTTCGCATGTAAGAAAGTGGAAAATTAACGGATCCACTGGCAGGATTTCCAGGTAATAAAATTAGGTTGTACAGAAGGGGGGGGGGCTAAAATTAATTCCAATAACTGCTGTGGTAATGCGAGTGACAGACTGCATCTTAGATGTTAATTTCATTTTGCACATCTTACACTTCAGGCCAGAATCACTTCTTGTACCTGACAGCAACCAGATATTAAAAACCATCTTTCCACAGCGCATGTAATTCAGACTGGGTGCTTTGGACAACTCAAATTCTTCTCTTGAAAACGCTCAAAAAAAAAATGAGAAATGTCACTGGTGATTTACCTGGTCATAGTCAAGACAAATCTTCCAGTTCTTTGCAAATGTTAGAAATGGTTTTCGTGTAATCTGTGATGCCAGGCAGCATGATAAAAGGAGTGGGTAGGCACAGACGCAATATTTCTGTGGTCCCTGGGCTGCACGTCTGCTCTTCCCCATTGCAAAGCAATTAAAAATGTTGCCAATCTTAGGATATTATTCATTAAAGCTTGCGCACCAACTAATAATCAGAGCAACAAATTTTTTCGGGAGAGCTGAATGCTTTCATTCACAGACCTCTGCCCCAATGAGGACATTGTACAGAAGGCATGGGGAGAGCCGCAGTGATCACATGCTCGTCACATGCAGGGTTCTTCCCATGTAAAAAGTCGAAATACCTCCACTGCTCTAATACAAAATAACCAGTAACACATAAGCACAGTTATAAGCACAAAGCTCAGCTCCCATTATGGTGGATACAACAAACTAGGCGGACCTCAAAATTCAACAACTGCTGCACAAATTTGTGGCACATACCAACCAGGTCAGGCAAATGCCAACCAGTTCTTTACCTTATCAACCAGATTTCAGCACAGAAAAACAAGGTCCAGGGACCTGCTGATAATGATCTTGCACAAACCATGAAAGTCTAAGAAAAAAAATAAGTTTTTGTGCAAATAGTTTTAAACCGCTTATTACAGTCCAAGCATTGGGGCAACTTAACCATGATAATTGTATAACTAGTTGGACATCAGTATGATGCTACCCCATTATGGCTTTCAACAAAATGTTGGAGCATGTCTGTCCAGCCAACAGAGTGCCTTTGTGGGTTCAGGTACTAATGCTGGATGGGAAGACCTGGCATTTTTATTACACCCCAACGTTTTCAAACAGAGCTGAGGTCAGGATTCCAATTGGTGTGGAGGAACTCTAGTTCCCTAACTTGAATATGTCCCTATTGACTTTGTTTTGTGAGCCTGAAATCTAGAAATTGAAGAAAAGATCTGCATACATTTAAGTCTCAAGGAAGGTTCAGACCTGTCTTGGGATTGTGTGATCCTGCACGTTTATCCGCGGCTGGGCTTGGCACTGTAGCTCTGGTTCTTAAAGAACCAGAGCCTGCACATTTGACAGCATGGCCACCCCCATTAATTTTCTTTGGCAAGCCGCATGGAGAAGCTACTTGTAGTGTGTGAGCCGAGGCTGCTGTTTACTGGCATGAGGAAGTTGTAACCCCACTGCGAGTAAATGGCCAGTCTGAACAAGGCCGTATAGTGCAAGACCACAGCAAGACAAGGCTATGGAGAAATCTCTGGATCTCTAATTTACTCCCAATAGGAGCAGGTGTCCCCAAGGTTCAATGTCACATTCTGGATAGCTCATCTGTTTCTGGATGATGGTGGTCATCAGGACTATAAGGAAGGAAAATCTTACAGACGGCAATAACCTGACGGGGGATCTGCAATGTATTGTAAATCTAGGAATGTGTGTTGTGCTGTAGTGTAGGTGCATTGGACACAACTATGTATACGCTTTGGGGTGGCATTCTCAATATAGGGCACCAAAATACAAAGCTCATACAGCTGACAATCGAAAATCCGACCATCGATAATCTGTTGCCTTCAGTTTTCAGGCATGAATGTCAGAATGTACTATTGCCCAGAGCATATTTAGTGTGTGCCACCTGTAACGTGCAAAAAAGTGTACATGCATTATTATGAAAGGACCCCAAACTTGGCCATACCATCAAGCAAAACACTATTTTGGCATAGCCAGCTCATTGGTCACTGAACCTTTAAGAAGTCTAGAAGCTGCTTTACAAGAATGTCCGATAGACAGTGTTAAAATGAACATGTCTGTATAAATTACAAGGTCACATCTTGATTCACCTTTTTACTGCTCAAAAGGGTTGAGAATAATAACCAGATGACTAGGCCCCTGGTGCTATAAATTGCCACGTGTTGTGAAATGTGGAAGACCTATTCAAAATACATAGAAACCAGAATGCGGTGTGACGGCTGTACCGCATTTCATATGCTGCATTCTTTGGAAAAAAAAGACATTCTTCAGGTTTCCTAAGACAAGAGCAATGCTCCAGGAAAGAACAAAAAACACATTTCTATCCAGACTATTTTTAAAGTTCGGCAGCTCAGACATCTCAGCAAAATAGTGGAGGGATTATAGAGGAGGGCAGGGTCCGCTCTCACCACCAAATGACTAATTTTAGGTCCCAAATCCACATACCACTTATACATGACAAGGAAGGTTATCATTGTTCTCTGCAGAGAATCTGCAATTAGTGTGTTTGGCAATGCACGTGACATGGGTCAAAGGATTTTTGACTGCCAATTAGAACACTACTTTCACAGTGGCATTTTGTATGTGACTGCAAAATTGAGAATATTCAAAAAAAAAAGTGAAAAACCCATTGCAAGGTAAAAATGCCCCATCTCCTGTAGCCTGCCTGCAGCCGCCGACCATCTCCTGTATTATGTCTTCTGACATTTTTCTTTTTTTTTTTTTACAGTTTTATACACAAAACAAACCCCAGACCTTTGACAGAGTTAGGTTCTGAGATCAAATCCCCCATAAATTATGTAAGTTGATTACTATTACTTTACAAAAAGAAGAATTCCAGATAGCGTCACTGCACAACTTCTTACCGGTAGCACAAATCTAAAGCCTCATGAGCTTGATAATGCACTTAATCATAAGGCTCCGGAATCTGGAAAACAGAGCAGTTACAAAATTCTCTTGTTGCATAATCAGCCTTTACCCTGAACACATGTTTTATTACATGAGTCTTCTGCTATTTTCAGATGGGTAAAAAAAATGAAGGATAGAAAACAGTAGTGCCGGATTATTCCATTACAGATGTTAAGAAATAAAGGTAGCAGATGCTTAACTATTGACATGTCTATTGTGTCTTGGGTCACAAATCGACACACTGCCATATACCATCCAACGGAAACTAAAGCCCAGTCGAAGCCACGTGTTTGTTTTAGGTTTTGGAAAGAGTGGGGAAATGGTTAAAACCTGTCAGATCCATATTAAAGTCTGCAAGCAATAAGTAAACATTCCTTACTTACTGTAATGTGAAACTCATCACAGCCTATGGCTGTGTGTTGTGAAAGACACAATGCATTGGTGTGTGTGAGTATTGCATGCATGCAAGACAGCAATTTATTTTTAATTGGCAATGTTGCCCAAGCTCTGCTGTCACCTTAAGACAGGACTATAGAATACCCCCTCTGTTCAATAACATGAAGTTTAAGTGTCCACAGAAGTAACCTATGTACGAATGGTCTGCAGTGTTCTCCCTGGAATGTTTTTTTCAGCTGGGTGGGGAGAAGCTGTGAGTGATCAAAAAGTGTGCAGGTCAACACATGACAAATTTAGGGCTCCATTTGTTGTTGCTGTGTAAAACCAGTGACCCTATAATCCTGTTAACTTTTTAAAAAAAATCTCCCATACTTTGTTATAAAGTCCACCACTTCAGTATTTCCTATTTTCCCATCGTCATATTAAGCGTCAACTGTCCAAATACAAAACTAGCAGCAGCTGCCACTAAATGGCGAATAATGGCCACCAAGGAGGACACAGATTGGTAAGAGTTTCCTACAAATGCAACAAGAATATATATAGGGCCTGAAATAGCACAGGGGATCCACCTATTTCTGTAAACAGGAAGTTGTGAGGACTTTGACAGCTCTTCATAAGAACGTATTGCTTCATAAAATGTGAGCATTAAGTTCCTGTGTTAAATATAAAACTGCAACGTAGCCAAAAGTAGGCAACGCACGACCAGCCAAGGGAACATTATAATAATATTTTATAATAAATCTGGCCATATTAAATAAATCAGTGCAAAGAGCAATGACTATATACAAAAAGCAGCACCCACAAGAAGCAATAGGATTTCAGTTCACTGGTTATATTAGTGCAGGATGACTTCTGATTGTCTGGTATGGCACTGGTTACAATCTTTTCATTTCAATAAACTGGAAATGCTTAAAACATAGGTCTTCCAGGAAACATAGGAAAAGGGGAACCGTTTGTCACGTTAGAAACTGAAACTAGCATCCCGTGATACAATGCGCCAACAAGGGAAACCTTTAGTCAGTACAGGCAGCTGAGGTTATGTTTAATTCTAAAATTGCTCTATAAACTGAAATCTTGCTCTTCCCCCCTCCAATTATCAAAACCCCCAGTGATCCTTTAATGGGTTGGGTGTTCCCAACAATGAACAAGGAGTCCATTTTCAGACTTCAGAATTTTGTGCCAAAAGGGAAGATAATCAACAAGATATTAAATGAGCAATGTGGACTAGATGGTGTTTTTTTCTAGATGTGGCACAAATGTAATTGGTAGAATTGATCAGTAAAGTGCTCAGTTCTGGTAATTGGAGTATCTATAGATAATCCAACCATTACAGGTCCATGTATACTGTGTAATGGGTGCCACCAGTGTGTTCCCTATTCAAGACCACTTTAGGTCTCTGATGGAGCACCACGTGGGCAATGTCATCAACTTTTTGCTTTGCCACTTGCCTAGCTCATACTTCCTTTACCATTCTCAGAGAAAAATCTGTCCATCTACAGCCACCTTTAAAAGGCAGTTGGGCAGCACGGTGGCTCAGAGGTTAGCAATGGGTCCCAGGTTTGAATCTCGGCCAGGACACTATCTGCATGGAGTTTGCAGGTTCTCCCAGTGTTTGCATGGGTTTCTTCCAGGTACTCCAGTTTCCAAAAACATGCAATTAGGTAATTGGCTTCCACCTAAAATTGAACTTACACTGTATTAAAGATATATGAAAAGGGTAGGGAACCCCTTTGAGGGACAGTTAGTGACATGACTATGGACTTTGTAAAGCACACTGTAATATGTCAGCGCTATATAAATACTGTGTAATAATAATAACCCAACTAAGAGACATCATTGTTTGCTTATGTGATGTGTATTCCAAAGGTAATTTTACTTTTTCATTTCGTGCCATTTTCTTTCCTTTCTCAACGCTGCTAAACTCTTGTGCCATCATTCGTCCACTTCTTGTCTTCATGTGCTCACTCCAGCACTTGGTGTACATCATTGCTCTGGACTACATTTCTGATGTGACAAAATAGAATAGAGCCTGCACAATGCCCATCTATACAAGAAGTTCCTGAACAGGGAGCCTAATGGCTGGATAGTCTTGTGTCCTTTATAAAGGAAAGTTGCCAACTTATACAGACCTTGGTAATATTTACACATGAACTTTGTGATAATAATGGAATTTATACCCAGCTCTCGCAATAAAATAGCTGATGCCTTGATGCAGTTTTGCCTTTTTATGCATGAGCAGTATTAGAATAGTTGAACAGTATAAAAGTATGTTGTGTGTTTCAAGAAGCCAGTCAATCCAAATTATTAGAACACATTAAAGAAGGGTTAATAGGAGCTGAAATGTGGCTTTTAGTCTGCAACACTTTGGTGACTAAAAAGCATTCACTCAACACATTCTTAACCGCAACTGTGGAAAGGTTTACCGGAACTTTTGGGGGCCAGTGCCCACAGCTAGTAACCAAAGCAACCATACAATATTGTGACTACACGGAGCGCAAAGACAAGAGTGACAACCAGGGAATGCCCTATGTCTTGCCACAGAACATCCTGTGCAAACAAGTCACATTTATAAATCTTTCAGTGCAACAAAATGACTCGATAACCACAGATTATTCATGAATGAACGTGCCCAAACTATGAAGCACGCAGCTGCACGATCATTGGAAAGATATACTGTGCACCACTGCTCATACTGTATGAATTCAAGAGATACTAAAATAACCAAGCATAATTGGTTTGGAACATCATTAAGAATAGGCGATTTTAATGAGTGCCTATAAAAAAAAAAAAAAAAACACAGCTGATTCACATGTGTTTTATGGAATTTAATGCAGATTCTAAAAAGCCCAATTTCCACATGGGTGTTAGGTGAGGCTCTTGGCACTGCCTGAGCCGGGAGTTCAAGGAGAATCAACAGGAACACAAACAAAAATTCACAAACACAGATATACGTCTGCACTCATTACCCAATATACCTTTTAAGCCAGGTCAAGGTTGCTTTATCTTTCCTTCCATTAAACAAATGAACAAAGATGGGGAGAGAATTACAAACCAGGCCCACCAGCAGAGGAAAAGTGACCCTAAACCTGGACAGTTTTTCATCTGAATAAAGCCAACGGATGTGTTCAGCCAACAATGGCTAAAGATGGCGGAGAATTCATCTGAATGGAAACCACCATATGGTAGTCAAGGTCTGATGGTTGCTCTTCATGGTGGTAATATTGTCAAGATATAGGTTACAGTTTTATAGGACCAGGTCATGTTGCGATGCACCCACTGTACCCTAATGATGTTCACATATTTCAAGATAATGACAATGCCTACATATAGAATGCAGATCAAATTTGAGAGAGACTTCCTGAGCTCTTCCTTGACTTCTCTAAATCACCAGATGGGAACATCTTAAAAACTGTTAAATATTTTTCAACCAGCTTCTTCTATCAGCAAACTAAACCTTTTCCCGTAAAGTGAACTTGTGCAGAATCATGAACTTTGCGGTGTTTACATATTCTGAATGAGCACCAAGTATCGTGCAGACATTTTCAAAGCTCACAGTGCTATCATTGTGTTTTTCTGTAAGAGTATATTTAGTACTTAACATAACAACCTAGACAGTCTGTTGTTTACAACAGAATAAGTAAGTGCTGGGGGTCTTTGAAAGTGAATAATTTCACATTAAAAGCAGATAGAGGTTTGTTTATTTGTTTGTTTATTTATAAGCTTTTGCTGACTGAACACCCCCTCTCCTTTTCTTTGCATACATTAAAATGCAACTTATAGGCTTTAAAATTATTTACATGCCCCTACAAATGGGAAAAGCTGTGGGAAAGCCCAGGAAACATGGAGAGGGTGGTTTTAGGGAAGCAGCCATGTAAGCTGTCTGTAAAAATATTTGAGTGGAAGGATCCATACACCTAGGTTACCTCCTTGTCTATTGGCATTCATGTAAGTAGATGAACACTTTAAAGGGAACTTATAATGAGAATTGTGGATACCAAAATTTCCAACCTAGCTGACTACTGTGCTTGATACTTTTAAACAATTAAGTTGAAAAAGCATATACACCAGGAAAGTCAGAACTTTTGATTTTGTTCTGATGGTCATCTAGAAAGTATTGAAACCACTAGATTAGCTTGACATCTATGAACTACAATATTCAGTAGAAGGGATCAGTTTCTGAATGAAAACCAATGTTTGGAAACACTTGTCAAGTTTGTGAAAAGATCCTTATTATGACTGAAAGACGCCAAAGCGCCATGAAAATAGAGAAGACAGAATCCTTACCTCTGGTGTTAATGGCCATGTCGGCTATTTTCTGAAATGAATCCAGAAATGATCCAGTTATAGATGCCATACCTCTGCAACAAAATATAGAAGAAAACATGTTAGTGTATGTTACAAATGACACATTCATTAGAAAATAATACAGCGCTGGAAGCCACAGCGTTGAAAGACGCTGGCAAAGAAACTGATATTGCTTCATTTTTTCAGGCAGACACAACAGAAAAACACAGCTGCTGTGGGCCCAGACCTAGTTCACCAGCCATTAAAATGTGGCTTAGATCCTTACCCTTCACAATTTTTCCTGATTTTAACACATGCTTAATAACATGCTACCATATGACAGCAGGTATTGTAAGAAGACTAGGCTACAAGAAATCCTATTTGGCTTGCTCCTACTTTCTGGACATTTGAAAAAAAAAACACTCAAAACCCATATTTTCAAACTCACCCATCTTCTTTTGTCTCTTAAACCCCAACTACTCACCCACCATTCCATACCCACTCTATTGTGTGCTACTTCTCCCTTCTCTTAGATTGTAAGCTCTTTGGTCAGGGTCTTCTCCTCCTCCTGTGTCACTGTCTGTATCTGTCAGTCATTTGCAATCCCTATTTACTGTACACAGCGCTGCGTAATATGTTGGCGCTATATAAATACAGTTTATTAATAATATAATGCAGTTTAATAATAATATAAAATAATAATGTTATTCACTGCACCTATCAAAGTTCTGTCTGGGAGAAAAAAAATATGTGTGTGTGTGTGTGTATATATATATATATATATATAACATATATATATATATATATATATATATATAACATATAAATGCACACAGGTGTAAAACAAACCGGAATACAGAACTCTGTTTTTCTGCTTGGTTAACACTATGAGCTAATAGCATTTCATTCTTCTCTTGGGTAATTAAAAAAAAATCTGTATCTGGTCTTTCTCTGTTCTGGAAATGCTAAGAGTCAGTGACGGTTTAGATGATTTCGCTCTTAGATTAGTCAAAATAACAGCAAAGCTCAGTGACAACACTGTGTTGCTATGGAACTTTCATAAACCGTTGCTGATGATAAATCTTTAGTCAGCGAACCACTGAACCGTTTTCTTAAAGACAACTGCACTTTACCCCAACACCAAAAAACAAAACCTTCTCCATTGAACTGTGCTGCACTTGTACAGTTATCTGCATGCTTGCTTCAGATGTGTGACCGAAACTAAAAGATCAGATTTACATCCAGCAGTTTTAGCAATCTTTAGAATGTGTTCAGCAATGGCAGCTTCTGTCATCTCTTAGCAGAGGTCCACTTTAAGGGAAAATGCCAGGAACTATCATACAGTTTCCAAAAATGCTACTTGCTTGGCTTTAATGCAGATGCTGTGGTTTTAGAAGTTGCTAACAAGCAAGTATGCAGAGCAGATGTTTTATATTCACTGTAACCTGATTTACAGCTCGATCGTTCAGTTATTTAAAGCAGAGGTCCACGAGGTCCCCCCCCCCTACTGTCTGACAGGTGGGCCATGGGCTCTGGCCGGTGCACCCATCAGCGGGGTCAGAAAAAGGCGGGGGGGAGGGCGCACTGACCAGAGCCGCGGACCATGTCTCTTGGAGATATCGCAGGTTTAGGGAAGTGGGCAGGATGTGTCTGCTTTGGGAGAGTGGATGGGTTTTGGCATCATGACGTCACTCTGGGGGGACGTTTCTTGACCTTTAAATGACACACGACTTCCCACGCATGCGGATTCTGGAGTGCGTGCATTTAGTGGTCCGCGATGTGTAAAAGGTTTGGGACCACTTATTTAAGGTACTAGGGACAGCCAGCCAATGGCACCCTACATTATTTCGTTGTACAGGTTTCCTGCAGTATTGCACAGTTGTAGTGTACATCTCCCATAATTTAATTGACTTCACTGCACACTGTGAGCTTCTCACAATGTGCATTTCAAGCTGCAGCAAGTCAACCGGTCTTCTTTCTTGCTGATGTCCAACAATGTCTTGATCTTTCCTTCCAAGCATGACTGTCCCTGGCCCAACTTTTTAATTCAATGGATTTTAGTTATCATGGCGGTTCAGCATCACATGAACAACTGCTGGGCTTTCCTATAGGTGCTACTTGTTCAATCCCCCCCTCCCCCCCAAAAGCACAGAAAGTGTACAGTGCTGGTGCATTCATCTTGTCTTGTGAGAGATTCTCTTTAAATATAGAATACTGTACTTTGCATTAAATGTTTACTTTAACAGTGCAAAGTCTGCAGTCATAGGAAACCGGCTGTCTTGACAGTGTCTGGTGTTCATCCAGCTCCTCCAATATTCCACTGCACACTACCAGCCTTTGGCTTGGCTGGAGGTGCACCAACCAGTTATATGATAAGATCAATAATGTGCATCGCCCTTCGCCTATAGCAACCCGCTTTATTAATTCAGAGCAATCCAAACACTGACAGACAGCTAATCTGTGTCTGAGTTCAGTGGTGAGTAATAATTGGTAATCTGGGCAGCCATCCAAGGACCAGAGATTTCCCTTTAAAGTAAAACACAAAGGTGTGTGTGGGTTGTATCACTATGTGACTGGAGTTTGCATGGCCTTAGACCATAGCAGGGTCTTTAATAAAGAAGCAATAGGTTAACAAATGGACTCTTTAGTCCTCTACTTTTTGGGTTGATTGAAGCATTTGCTTTCAAAGGGTTAATCAAGGTTGTTGGAAACTGGTACCACACATCTGACTGACATTGGTGAACACTAAATGGACATAAATGTACCAGTATTAGTAAAATGGCTGTAAAACCATTGCCAGTTTATTCATAAACGGCTCATCGCTCATAAAAGTGACAATCAGGGAAGCTTGTTGCCATTTATAAATGGCAGATCCGTATGATCACCAGGGTTAGGAATGTGCTCGATTAACTATAGTAGTGATGTGGGTGGCATAGTGGCCCAGAGGTAGCACTCTGGCCTTTGCAGCGCTGGGTCCCAGGTAAGAATCTCGGCCAGGATATTATATGCATGGAGTTTATAAGTTCTCTCCGTGTTTGAGTGGGTTTCCTCCCACATTTCAAAAACATGCAGTTAGGTTAATTGGCTTCCACCCCAAATTGGCCTTGGACTATGGTAATGATAAATGACTATGGAGGGACATTAGATTGTGAGCACCTTCGAGGGACAGTTCATGATATGACTTTGGACCTTGTAAAGCACTGCATAA
This sequence comes from Pyxicephalus adspersus, assembly GCF_032062135.1. Lineage (NCBI taxonomy): Eukaryota > Metazoa > Chordata > Amphibia > Anura > Pyxicephalidae > Pyxicephalus > Pyxicephalus adspersus. The sequence goes on along the minus strand of NC_092860.1, from coordinate 12,580,111 downwards.
CATTTCGGCGTTATATAAATACTGGATAATGATAAGACTGGGAGCTTCTCTGAGGGACATGACTATGAACTTCAGAAACCCTGGCACTTTTTGAGCCTACTAACTTTTCAAATATGAGCAAAGTCAGATGCGTTGTTTTCATGCATGCAAGATCACATCAAGCAATTTTAACGTGCATGGATATGTTTCCTCATGATGGACTTTTTATTAAAAATCTAACTCCAACCTAAACAATTTCTAGGGATTTGTAGTGTGTGGAACGTTAATGGCTTCCTCTAGCTGTATAGGACTCTGCTAGAGATTTCCTCCCTAATTCCCCCTTGACACCCAAACATAAACAGGGTGAAAGGGGTTACTAGAACAGGAAGGCAAAACTAGAATTAAAAAACCTGAAGTTGCAATCTTTACCATTAAATTAAAAAAGGAATTGTTAACATCTGCACCCATTGGAGAATCTCCAACACTTCCTGGCTCTTAACTTCTGCCTTTGGGGAAGAACTGAGGACAAATCTTTACAAGTGAAAGAAAGCCAGCAAAAATAACACCCCATGAAGTTTTGTTTTTGTTTTGTTTTTTTTTAACCCCTCTCTCATCTAGAACCGAAAGGTTTGAACGAGGGTGGGTTTTGACGGCATAACACTTCTCAATCTTTACCATGGACCTGCTGTTCTTTTAAAGCAACCAGAGTTCATCAATGATCCTGACTGCAGATCTCCTTTCATCAACCTACATCAGGCATTCTACATCGTTTTACAATCCATTATAATCAGCAAAGGATAATGTACCATGCAAATGACACTGTAGAGAATTGTAGTTTTGAATCCTTGTGGTAACAGTTCAGGTAAGGCCTTTTTTTGTTCCAATATGGTTTGGTGGAACACAACTGGCCTGAAAAAAGCCCTGATCTCAACACTAACTGAACGTCTTTTAGATGACAAATATGAGCCTAATCTTCTCATCCAACGTTGGTACTTATAAATATCACAAGCACAAGAGCAACACTTTTAATCGCGACATTAATTACTTAAGTAAAAAAGATTACAAAGTTTTGATGATGTGCTACTAATATTTAAACTAAACGACTGTTTGGAGGGTAATACCCCTTTTTGGAAAACTGCAGTCGTCGAAACAGCCATAAATCTGTATAATCTCACTGTGAGCTAGTATTAAAGATCAACATCATTGACTGACCTCGTAAATTTTCCTTTAGCCTAATAGGCATACATTTTTCGACACAACTCAAAATCTAGTAGAAACCCCAACAAAAGATTTAAAGTTGTAAAGAAAGTTTGGTAGTATTGGGGAAGACCAAGATGCTCACATAGGTATGTTGGTCCTAAAGAAAAAGAAAAGGGGAATAGGTTCCCATTTTTAAATGAGGCCCACAATGTTGGTGTGCATCAAAGTATACTTAATAAATAAAAAAGAAAAACTCTGAATTCTGACATATATGGAATGAAAAAAGGTACATGTGTGGAAACGGATAATATCCTGTGAGTTCTCTGATGGTTTTTCCATCTCTAAATTAATCCCAGTCAAGATGCTGAAGGCTGCGGACTGTCATGGGATTTCTGTTTTGGCGGACAATGAATGACTTTCCAGCCTGACCCATTTAATAATACACTGTCAACTTTGTTAAGCCATTAGTATCAGGAGAACTGCGCTTTAAAAACATTGGGCCCTGCTGAAAAATGCTGCTGGATTAGCTGGTACCAAAAATTTAGTATCAAAACTCATGCTAACCAGTAGCCAAAACAAAGTGGTTACTTCTTGTAAGAGGGAAATGGCAGCCCAAACTCTGTCAACAAGTAAAATCAACCCGTGAACTGTTAAAAAGGCAGGTCTATGTTTAAAGTGGAACTAAAGTCCCAACTTATACATTGGCAGTTCATTCAGGAGATGTATCCTCTCCGATTACTGTTGTCACATCTTTGATTGTCGATATAAAGCATTATCGTGTGTAGAGAAGGGAAAAGCCCCGTTGCATGTGGGGCATACTCAGCTAAATGGTGTGCCATCGTTCATACTTGCAATGCCACGTGCATCCAGCGAAGGAAGAGGTACTCCGCCGGAGCAAGATGATTTGCGATGGATAAAAATCATGTCGGCAAGAAAATGACGAAGATGGGGGAGAGCTGACTTGGGACATGAATAGGCGAGATTCACACTCCCGCAGATACTCGAGAGTGAATACTGACACTGCAGCGTTTATGGTGCACTTAACATTTTGGGACTCCTACATGATAATACAAATTGTAGTGTCCTACCGAGTATTCTCTGCATAATGCTGCCATTAATAATTCAACAAGTGTTCTCTCCAGTCCCTTTTAGCTGGGTGCACCACCAGGCACTTTTCAGCAACCACCCGGCTGTTTTTGGGTGGTTACTGATGAGTTGGGACACAATTCAGGGGTTTCCACCCGCCTAAATTTTCTTAACACCCAGCTCAATGCATGTGTGACTTGCATTTAGCCTCATTCTAACCTACAATTAACTTGTTTTTAACCAATTTTTCCTATAGAATTGCACAAGAATGCAAAACTTGAAGTGAACAAGAATGATCATCAACATTGTTGCCCCTGTCATTTTTGTTCCAGTGTAGTGGCTCTGAGTAGATACACTGGGATGCCAATTAAAATTAATGGCACTGCAGCATACCAACACATGTATAATGCGTTACTGCAGATTCCTGGTGGGAGTATGAAAATGGCCCTAATTTCATTCCACATAAAATACATTCCACCAGCAGTGCGACAGACAAAATATAATAAACTAAAGTAAATAATTATAAATCTGTGACATAGAGCACAATGAACAGAGAGGAGATTTATTACAAATCTTAAAAGAGCTATTTTTACATCGGTAAATCACAGCATGATATTACTTCCTCTGGAAAGTTGCCATTTTGTCAGGATGAACAAGATGGAGCCAAACAGAAACCATAATGCTAGTGTGACAGGAATTCCCTGCCTTTTACTGGCTTGCCACAAGCTCAATTATGGAACTAAACCATACATCAGAAGGGAAAATGACTGAAAATAGCATGTTTAACATACATGGAATGCCTGTGTCAGGGCAAATGTAGAACAGGAGACTTCCTCCTACATAGATTTGTACACACCTCCGAGTGCTCTGAGATCATCTTTGAACGCATTATTGTTTTGGATGGTTCGGGACTGCAAGCTTCCAGCCAATGTCCGCACCAGAAGTAGGAACGGCAGACATTTCGTGATGTGATGAAAATATTGAAACCCATGGAAGCTCATAGTTATCTACCATCAATAAATCACTTATTCAGAATATAAGGAGGGAGGTGCCAATGTCTCTTCCGCAATAAAACAACTTACCTGCCTCATTTTTGGTACGCTAAGTTGTGCATACACAAGTCACTGCAGATGCTCAACATAACTCAGCAGGCTCATGCTTCCTTCCAATAAAATCAGCTTAGCTGCCTGTTTGCAATCTCTTCTAAAGTATACACTGAGCTGCAAGTGCACAGTGTACATTCTTGGCATACCTTGGGGCGGGAATGAACTCTCATGCACCTGTACAAGTCACATCAAGATGGATAAAGACCTCAACCTTGAAAAGGCACCAAGTAATTGGGGGGGGGCTTAATTCTGCTTTAGGATGGCAAAGCTCCCAAATCTAAAAAAAAAGACCAAAGAAGTCTGTGCCATTGAAGAATGCTTACCTCTGCTTTAAACAGATGAAATAAAACACATATTTATACAATTTCTAAAACGTTTTTCACCCTTCCAGTTCCCTTTTTTGGGCAAGGATCTGGCATGTGTATCGTGCTCGTCATCTGTACGACCGTCCTGGCGGATCCAGACAACTGACTAGGAACGATCGTAATGAAAGTAAAGGGGAGAGAACGCAGTGGGGTGCTGCGCCGTCATTCTTCCCCCTCCCCGCTGTATATACAACGGTCAAGCATCGTGCAGTCGTTTGTCATTTGAAAGGATTGTGAAAGATCTTTTCCAATAATAATTATTGCACATGTGTACCCAGCCCAAGTTTGGTGAGATGGTTCAGTGCAAGTTATGCAAGGACATCAGACAATGTATAGAATGCAATGTTTGATGTTCCCGCCTATACATTGTGCTGCAGTGCTATTTTACAACACACTGCTGCACTTAGTTTTGGCCATTTTTGTGCGCTGACCCATTTGATGTAGAGAATTGCAATGGACAGCCACTTTTTGAAATGGCTAGGCTTGCGATTGTTTATTTTCCTTGCTGTGAACCTGAGTGAGCAAAAGTGGCAACAAAGAGCAAACTAGATAGTGCATGCAAAAGAAAAATAGAGAGTGAGCGCAAAGGAAAACTGATACATACAGCAATAGAAAATAATTTTTGAGATGTATTGCTTTCCCCCCTCTCGTATTCATCAACCCCTGGGCCTATCCAATCCCGTTACAACCACCTGCGTGAAACAGATCCTTCCATGTTTTGGATAAAAAGCGAAGAGGGACAAATCAACATTTGAAGAGGAGATAAGCATGAAACGAAATGTACCAAAACCAAGAAGCAGAGTGCTATAGAGAATCTTTCCAAAGGCCTTGACTGCATTATTGTTTAATCAGAGGGAAGAGCGTTCACCTCAGCCATGGACTGTTGGCTGAGGAATTCTCCATAACACAGGAAACAACCGCACACCTCAAGCAAAGGTTTATAGCAGGGTGGAGTTCTCCTGATTGAGTTCTATTACTTCCTAAAACAGCCAGCATAACGCCTGGAACTGAGCTTTATGTGTTCTGGATCGTTTGTGTTTCCGAATCCTTTCTAACCTAGCGATAGCCAGACGTGCAGTAATAGTTTCTTTTTTCTTTTTGGTGTATTTTTAGATATGTAACACATGCAACATATTTACTTAAACTAAACATCAGCTGATTTTCCCAATTTGAGCTTTATTCAAATCAGTTTTTGGTTACTGAATTTGATCAACTGAAAATGATTAATATGAAGTGTAAGTGAAAAGGAACATTGGCTAGTCAGGTCAGACAGGTGAGACCTTGACTGACATTTGTGCATATGCTTACCTTTAATAACTGAGAGGCCAAGTGAAATATAGTAATTTAGTAAATAAATATAGTAATCATTTTGCAATGTGATCAATATCACAGAATCAAACACAGATTGGAGTTTGGTGTATTACACAATATTGATATCCAATAATACAGAAAATCAATATAATCTCAACTCCATTTATATTTAGTCAGCTTTAGCAAGTTTGTTCACCGCTTTACAATTCTGCTTATGAAGTAAGCCTGAAAAAGCACAAACATTGTACTTGCGTGTCACTGTACATATACGTGTTACATTCCTATATATCTGGATATCTATGCAGATCAATAAATTCCTACACGGGGACATGAATTTGGAGTGGTTTAGGCCCAACACCTGCTCTGGAACAGAACTTTCATGCTGCATCTCCAAAAACATACCGGCTATTGGCGCAGAATGTTAAAGTGGTACTCCAGCCAAGTGATATAACTCGTTTAGCTGCCAAGTCTCTAATTCTGTTCAACCAGTGCTGTAATATATGCTCCCTGGCTATACCGCAATAGAGGAGGTGATATCACTATTTCCCACTACACTATCTGTTTGCATACTGGACAATGAAGGACAAAGCTACAGAGAAAGCATCCTTTCTGGATAAAAGCTCCAATAAAAGCTCCCTCAGCTTTTAGCTCTAAGGGTCTAAAAACTTAAAGGTGAACTATAACAAACATGATCATTTTTTGGAAGCTCTATGAAACTTTTTTTTTTCCCCCAAACACAACAATTTGTCACTATTTTTACACTTTAAATTTTTCCAAAATTAGTGCTTAAATTGCTGTAACATTTAGACAAAGTTTCAACCAGAAACTTTTACTTGAATTCTGTAACTGATCACTATATATGAAAGTGATATATCAAACTCATTTGTTATAGTTGTGACCACGATTGCCACTTTTGAAAGTAGTGATTATTATCCAGTATTTTTTATAGCACTGCCATATTATACAGCCCATAAGTCCATGGTCATGTCACTAACTGTCCGTCAAAGGGGCTCACAATCTAATATCCCTACCATAGTCATATGTCTTTTTTAATACACTCTAAGGTCATTTTAGGGGAAGCCAATTAACCTAACTGCATGTTTTTATTTTTGTATGTGGGTGGAAACCGGGGTGCCTGGAGTAAACCCAGGCAAACACAGGGAAAACATGCAAACTCTATGCAGGGATTTAAAGCTGGGACCTAGAGCTGCAAAAGGCCAGAATGCTAACCTCTCAGCCACCGTGCCACCTATCACAGTGATCAAAGTCAAAAGGGCCGCTCAACGTGTTTTGAGCTGTGGTGTTGAGGCCTATGGCATAGTACCCATTATCTGTTTATTTATAAACTGGTGGTCAATCATAAAAATAGACAATCATGCCAGCTGACCACCACTTTTAAAAATATAATTAATATTACCTTCCTACCTGAGAATATCATTGGTGATCATGCTGATCGTCAGCTTTACAAATTTGTTTCTATGCGGTCAACAAACTCAGGGACGCATACAAGGGTCAGCTTTATTTTCCAAAATAAAAAAAACTCTGACCTAAGCTGCCCAGAAGTGTTAGCTGATAAAAAAATTTGTGTTAGGCTTAGAAGCTTGAATTTGCTTACCTAAAATAAACTTCTTGTGTATATATGTGTGTAATGAACTACTTGCCTATCTAAGATGATCAATGATGATCTACTTTGTCCACAAAGTGATAATGCTGCTGTGTGATTTTAGTGATAACGGAGCTGTGTTGTCACCTTATATGAAGTGAATGAATAGTTCATCCACCTCCAGGATCAACAGGTAACAAAACAAAAGTGTCAGAGGGGGGAGGAGGGTAAGGAACAAAAACTGTGCTGCAAACTCTTTGCTCTTATGATCTAACCCTTTTTAGGGGAACTATCAGGTCTTCAGGCAAGCCCTGCTATACTTTTATGATCATTGGTGTCACTTAAACTGACCAAAGGTACAAATCAGGTACAAATCAGGTCGGCAAGGTACACATTGCTAGCAACCTCTGGAGGAACCCTAATTGAGAAACACTAACCTAAACTATGATAATCTAAAGACAGATTTGGGCAGTAACTCTAAAATTAGTTTTAAATGATCTAATAATAAAATAGGAGTAAGGTAACTTTTTTATATATATTCCCTGGCAATCCACAATAACCATGTATTATGTACCATGTGTAATGTTTCCTTTGTGGCATTTGTTTATCTTCCCTCTATATGCACACATATAAAAACTCATACTCACTTTAGATAGGACTGAAGCTTGACAGCTTTGCTAACGAAATCTTCCCAAGTAGGATAACTAGCCTAAGAAGAAAGAAAGGATCACGGTTAGATGTCAGGATACACACAGCAATGTGAAAAACAAACAAATCTTATTCAGATGGTTATACAATGATTAGTAATCAATTATCATAAAGACAAAACTGCCAGCAGTGATATAGTAAATTGAAGGTTCCAGTCAAACATTAAAACTTTATCTGCTCATAAATAACATTTCATGTTTCCTTCTTACTCCCCCCTCAACAAGCTTATTTCACTTTAAATGAAATCTGTTTGCATTGTCTAATTTTATACCCAGTCAAGGTATCTGCATTGCATATAGAAGCAAAGAGCCGGTGTGATGACATTGCTGGGTCTCTCTGCTTTTCTATGCAATGAAGGCAGATTATAGCTTGTGGTAGAGTGTCACACATAGCTTCCTACAACTGGCACGACCTCCTGCCCAAGTACCCTTGATGGGCAGATGTCAATCTGCAGGATTTTCCTAAGTAGGCTGCATTTGTATGCAGTCAACCTTAGGAAATGTCCACATGTGATACTGAGCCTCAAAGAATGAAATTTGTAAAGTCCCATGAAGGAATGGGATAAACCAGGGACTGTCAGGATGGACCAGGGACTGTCATGATGGGGAGGAAAAAACTAGATAATGGGCATCCCCCAGCCAGGAAATGAGACGGCTCTGAATTGCTGCAGCTTTTAATGTACACTGTGTGAACTTCATCTATTCTTGTAACAGCAATCTGACAGGAAGAAACCGCTGGCAGGACACAAAGTGCAGAAAACAAACTACACACCAATAGTTGAACATTTCCACAAAAAATTATGGTTTCAGATAACCTAAGTTTGCATGTTTCTCTTCTCTTGACTCGTGTCTAAGGTTAAGGACTGGAAGAACAGAGCAGTTTATTGGCACCTATGCGTGCGTTTGTTTCCAGACCCTGGGTGATGACAGAGGGCTATTGGGGTAAAACTATTTTTAGTGGTTACTGTTTATAAAATCCAATTACTGGAAATAATCTATATAACTGGGGGGTGTAATGTTCCAACTCAACTATTAACATTCATTAATGTTAATAAATAAAAATATACAATTCTGGCAATAGCTGCATTACGACATCCCGGCTATTTTTATCATTTAGTAAACAATTGTCCAAGCAGCTGGAGCAGACGCATTACAACACGATCTGTCACAAGTGAACCTTCTTTTCTCAAAAGTACTTCCCGCTGGCAGAAGTAATCCTTAAAAATCTCAAAATCTCGCCCCGCTTTTGGCAGTGATGTCATTTAGAGAGGAGCAAATTGGATTCAATGGCCCAGAAATTGGGGAACGGCTGCTCTTAGACAATGGAATGTATTTCTCCAAAAAGATTAAAATGAGACTGCCATTAAAATTCACACATCAATCGACAAAGACCCACATCAATCATTGGCGAGGACAGATTTTTAAAAAAAAAAAAAAAAAAAAAAAAAAAAAAACACACACCTGTGTGTCTCCATCAATAATAAATAAATAAAAAAAAGCTAAACTGACCTAAAACAAAAAAGAAAAAAAAAGTTGCTTGGTCAACTTAGATCAAAGCAACCAGCAAGGTTATCAGTTGTACTTTGGGTATTTAACACTACAAACTGTGTATATTGTTGTTATTAGTCTGAAGGACCCGCATCTATTAAACTTTCAACAAGATAAGAGCAAAGCAGCACCTAAAGGTTGAAGGACTTTGTAGGTTTGTTTCATGGTTGCTTATACTGGGTAAAATTCACTTTCCAGAAGGCATCCCCCTCCTCCACTGCACACTTCTTATATAGAGCATATGTGTTCTTCTATTAAAAAATTAAAATCCCTACCAGGTTTTCCTTGCATGCAAGTTTTACCATCTACAGTATTATCACGCGATACTTTGGGACTACAAAAAATCATCAATCAAAATCCTAATGATAAAGAAAATGTTTCCTTGCTTTGCAGACCTTATAAAGAAAGCCATTTGGAAACCCCACGGTGCACGGGCTGTTTTGACACTGCTGTGAAAGCCCTGATAAAGGTGAGCCCCTTGGAATCCCTAAAAAGTGTTTTTGCACAATTAATATTTTATTTTACTCTACATTTCGTACTCTTAGGCTCCATACACACGTTTAATAATTGTCCTTGGAAAGAATCTTTCACGATCCTTTCCAAGGACAAAATACTGAACGAGTGCTGTACATACAGTGCAGTTCTGCTCTATAGAGAAGAGGGGAAGAATGATGGAGCAGCACCCCACTGCGCTCTCTCTACTTCTCCTCCATTCGTGGATCCTCCAGGATGGATCCATGAACGACGAGCACTGTACACACAGCAGATTCTCGTCCAATATCAGCCTCGAGGCGATTATCTGATGGGAATCATCCGACGTGTGTATGTAACCTGATTGCTTTTGTAGTCCTAGTGACCGCTGGTCTCGATTGATGGGAAACCCAAAATGTTACAGATGTCACCACTGGTCAATAGGTGCATGACGTAGTAAATAATCTACATCTCTCAGATATCAATCGTTTACTTGTTCACAACAATGCACTTTCTAACCGGCCCTGTTCTTTGCTAGATCAATGCCATACCTCTGCTCAGACCATAAACTGGAGATGTCCTCCTACTAAATCAAGTCACTGCTGGTAAAATTTTTCCTAATCAGTGTTCTATTTTTTTGTGAGTGTGTTAAGCTACGTACACACTTCCAATTATTATCGTTGGAAAACCAATGACGAACGATCCTGCACGATATCTACGAACGAGATATAGTACATATATTGTACACACAATAGATACGATCGTTTGAGTGATAGAGGAACTATGTGCACGACAAGAAAGTGAACGAACGTTCGTACATTACGCATGCTCAGCCCATGGACGATCAACGAACGATCGTACACACGAACGATGTTCAACGATCGTCGTCCAATCCGATCCGCCGGTCCACACAATAGATACGATCGTTTGAGCGATAGAGGAACTATGTGCACGACAGGAAAGTGAACGAACGTTCGTACATTACGCATGCTCAGACCATGGACGATCAACGAACGATCGTACACACGAACGATGTTCAACGATCGTCGTCCAATCCGATCCGCCGGTCCGGTCGTTCGTTTCCAACGACTTTCCTCGTTCGTCGGCGTCGTTGGTTACTTTTTTTACGAACGATTTTTGCCCAATCGATCGTTCGTTTTGAACGATAAAAATTGGAAGTGTGTACGCACCTTAAGACTCAATACTTTTATCAAATTTACCATTAAGTCTATAAGAAAAGCCAATCAGTGTATTATGAGAATAAGAAACTTAAAGTGAATGAGACCCCACTATACTCATATGTACCCGGTTCATTGCACGACCCCGCTATCTACATTTTCTTTGATGTCTGGCTATCTTCATTGGCCGGGCTGGGATGATGTAAACCCTGTACGGTAGTTCATTCAGTCCCGTCAACCACAGGCGAAGTGGATATTGCCGGCAAGCAATTCAGTGCTGCATATGCAATCAGGCAGGTAAGAAAGCTTTTGCATAAAAAACATTGCAATAAATCCCCGGCATTTTATATTTTATTGTACAGTATTTATATGGCACCGACATATTACGCAGCGCAGTACAAAGTTCATAGTCATGTGACTAGCTGCCCCTCAAGGTTTTTTATAATCTAATCTCCCTAGATCCGCCATATGTCTGTCAATTTTTGGAGAAGCCAAATTAACCTAACTGCAGGTTTTGGAATGTAGGAAAAAACCTGAGTACCCGGAGAAAACCCATGCAAACATGGAGAGAACCTGCAAACTCCATGCAGATAGTGTCTTGGCCGAGATTAGAACCTGGGACACAGTGCTGCAAAGGCCAGAGTGCTATTCTCTAAGCCACAAATGTTTAAGTGCAACTTGCCAAGGAGCACCAGTAATTTAATTCAAGCTCAGTTTAGAATGCATATGAAAACCCAAGAATAATAAAGAATAACATCAAAGTAATGCAAGGCATGACAAAAGCAACAAAGTGAACACCGCTCTCTAATATTTCTTCTTAATTTTAAATGCCGCATTCCAGATTCGTCACAACCGGGTTATGTGCGGCAAACTATATTTTTACACAAACATTTGTCCTGAACAGGAAACTGTAAAATGACACAAATGTCAATGATCTACCATGCAAATTCTTTACAGCAACTAACAAGCCTAATAAAACAAAGGAAAAAAAAAAATGTCGTTAGATCGCCGAACTTTACTGTAATGTCAAACAAGAGGTTAACACAATGGTTCCAGAACATCCTAAGACAATAAACTGCTTCACTAGTACATTCCAGCCCCAAACCCAGAATACATTGTGAGCAGCCAACAGCCATCCGCAGCTGCACTACATTCCTACATGTCGGGGGAGAGGAAAAAAAAAAAGAAAAAAAAAAAAAAAAACTTTTCCAACTGTCATTTCCTCTTTCTAATGAAGACTTAAAGCGTTTCTAAAAATGGAAACGCAGATTTGTTTTCATACCCTCAGAACGAGAAATCCCAACGGCCGATTCCGAGGCGCTTTGTGCAGCTGCAGGTCAGACGTTAAACATTGTGTTGTAGAAAATTAAGTTTGTGTTCAGTCGATGAGAACCCCGCGGTCATTATTCATTTCCACAAAAGTGGAGAGGAGAACCCGATGCAAAAAAAAGTTCAAAGAACATTTCTACATTGCACATGTGCGGTTAATTGGATGAACGGCGGCTCCTTCTAGGAACATTCGGGATGTGTTCCTGTTGGTGGCCAGCTGTCTGCCTTACGACGACATTATCGGTGGGAATCTCTTAGAACAGGAAGTTGGGGCTGCTCCATAAATATTATTATTAAAAAACAGGATTTATATAGCTCCAACATATTACGCAGCGCTGTACATTAAAGAGAGGTTGCAAATGACAGACAGATACAGACCGTGACACAGGAGGAGGAGAGGACCCCGCAAAAAGAGCTTACAATTTAGGAGGTGGGGGAAGTAACACAAATATTAAGGCTTTGATGCAATGAAACCATATTTTAAAATCAGTTTTGGATAAAGTGGGAAAATTAAACAGTCAAGTTTTTTCCAGTAAGCGGGAGATGAGGAGATGATATTGTCGTATTACAGTGGCTGCAACCTTTATTCACCTGACTCTGCTGGCAGATCTGTGCAGTGTTCTCTCCAGACCATTTTATTAGCTGGGCACGCCACCGGACACTTTTCGGTGACCACCCGGCTGTTTTTGGATGGTTACTAAAGAGTTGGGTCACAATACCCACCCTGCCACCCACCTACAATTTCTTATCAACCGGCTTAAAAAATATTCTGGGTTAAACACTGCTGTGTAAACCTCAGAAATAGATGGAGTGAAATACAAATCCTTTGGCGGGTCAACAACTATATTTGCCTGGAGTTCAAACGATTTAAAGCCTAATAAAATAAAACATTTATACAATAATCCTTTAAAATTCATGCTGGAAAAATGTAGGAGTCATTATGAACAATGTGTGGTAAGATACTCTTAAAGAAGGTATTTAGGAGATGTTTGTCTCATTAGTGAGCAGTTGCGGATCGGCCCTTGATACGGAGTATTTGTCAGAGATATGCTCCCACTCACACTACACCCAGATCAGGGAGGGAACGGGCAACAACCTATGGTAACTTTGGAGATACACCTTCCAATGCAGTCATACGACATTCCTCCAGACCGTCCAAGAATAGCTGCACCTCCACATGAATACACCGCTCCGCCAGAGGAAATCCATTGTCCACAGGCTTTATTGACACACATCAATACACTGTCCTGGGTCTGTGCACTTGTGTAATGATCATCCAAAAGAGCTGCTCAACAAGATTTGCAACTCCGAACAGGAATCCTATGCAGATCTGTTTATAGATCACAGGGACTAAATAGCATATCTAACAATTCTTAGGTAAACTTGTGATCCTGTCCATGACAAGGCACTTAAAAGTTTAGGGTGTAAACTTTCAGTGCCCAACTCCCAGTTGTTGCTGTGGTTTCACCCGGTTTAAGCCAAATTAAACCCTGTTCAGTATAGAACCCAAAAATGTTTCTAAGCTGGGTAAGAATAAATTGTAGGCGGGTGGCAGCCCCTGTATTGTGACCCAACTATTCAGTAACCACCCAAAGACAGCCAGGTGGCTTCTGAAAAGTACACCCAGCTAAAAGGGGCTGGGGAGAAAATTGCCTTTTATACTCACCTGTCCCAGTCCATATATGAAAAAGCCACTTGCTTTTGGTGCACAGTGCTTCAGAAAATTTTAATTTGTGGCTCATTTGTATATTAATCAATCATTTTTGCCTACATTTGCTACTCATGGCTCTAGTGACATGACTATGGACTCTGTAAACAGCTGCATAATATGTTGGCGCTATATAATTACTGTAATAATAATAGTAGTGGAGAGAATGCAAAAGAAGGAGCCGACATTGCAGGGGCTACATTCTGCAAAGGCTACATTCTGCAAAGGCTATGCACAGTATATAAGAACTAGTAATGAGTCCTAAGGTGAGCGATTTGCTTGGTGGCTGGTTTTCAGGGGGTGAGGGAACCACTTGAAAAAAATGCATATACAGGAAATACCCTGTGCTTGCTACATTTACAGAAAAGTTGGAATGCTGACTTTAAACACAATGCAGCACCCCAAACCTTATTTTTTTTCTATGGCTCATCTCCCTGAACACTGCTCTAATAACAGGGAGCATGGCTGATTGGAGCAGTGTTTGGAGGAGAACTTTGGCGACTGAAGAGACAGGTTGCCACATGTTGAAAAGAGAAGTGGTTTGACCATGTGTTATTGCTGGCATTTTAACCCTTGCTGCCCTACAACAACCACCCTATACGTATTACTGTACCACCACCTGGCCCTTTTTAGCAACCACCTGGCTGTCTTTGGGTTTGGTATTGTAAAGTTGGGTTGTTACCCACCGCCTACAACTTCTTCCCATCCAGCCTAAAAATATTTGTGGGGATAATACTGCTGTATATAATGCCTGACTGCACATCATTCATAAAAAACTAGTTTTATAATTGGGATTTATTTTTTGCATCATATTTGCATTTAAAATTAGTGTCTTCATTACATATTTCTGCATTGCAATTTGGTAAAAAAAAAAAATATATATACACATGCCCACAACGCCAATACCCTGGATAATGCACTCCAGGAAGAGACAAAACTTCAAATAGATTTCAGCGTTTGGATTTCTGCAAAGCTTAACTGATGAATGGGAACTAAATTAACAGAAGGTTTCCTTCCTCAGGAAAACCAGAATGTGTTTTCTGAACAGAAAAAAAAAAAAAAAAAAAAAGACTATGTGAACATGAATGCCGTCATCTGGAATCACATTTAACCAGTAGCAAGCAGCTGATCTGAGCGCCGAGCAAACACAAAGTAGTATTAAATGACCGTTCTATGTGAAAACTCCCCAAGACAAATGTAACATGTACTGCCAGGAAGCAGAGACCCAGACAGAAGTTAACCGATGCTTAGAATGCTGGTTTTATGTAACAAATCAAAGCACAGGAACAAACGCATCATGTGGCGGTAACAAAGATGTAGAAGATGTGGAAGGACCAAACCTAAACTAGAGGTTATATTAGGTGAAAGAGTCCATGGCTGGGGACTGCTGCTGGTGGCCATTAAAGTATGACAGATGTGTGAAAGAAATATGCCCAATGTTCATTTCTTTTAGGTGTTTATCCTAGAACTTGTCTTTATAAGGAAAGGAGAGGGGAGGATGCACAGAAGACGCCCCGCTGCATCCCCCTGCTCAGAAAAATACAGCAGTTGTTCGTGGTCAGTTGTTTAGTGATCCAAATCAGAAACAAGGAATGGGGACCCAAGTATAAAACCCAGATGAAAAAAAAAAATTTCTTTGTCTTGGCCAGAAGTTATGTAATGTGTGTACGTAGCTTAAGACAAGAATGAATTGACAGACAACAATGTAACCTACAGTTGTCCAATGTTATGCCCACACAGTGTTCGCCTTTTTATAGTTCAATTTTAGTCTTTATTGAAAAGTACGGACAGGAACTCCAGAAACAAGAAAAAAAGAAAAGGAATGAGAATAAATAAAAAAAAATTACAGGTGGTTACTAAAAAGTTAGGTCACAATACAGGGGGTGCCACCCACCTACAGCTTCTTCCCACCCAGCTTAAAATATTCCTACCGAGAATACTGTACTATTAAATGTTGGAACTGGCAAAAAATCGTTATTTTATTGACTGAAAATTGATCGAGGAATAGATATAATTCCTCAATCTGGAATAGAATTCTGCTGAAATAAAACCATCAATTACCCACCATTGACTAAAAAAAAGTATTGAAAATGTAACAGTAAGCAGGTGCCAATGTGGGTCACAAAAATCCAGGTGACCTTCACAGGAACTAAAAACGTCTACTTGCAGAAAATGCGCTGTATCTTTCATTGAAGACATTATACGATAGGTACAATGAATGTACTTACTGGAACTTTTGTAATAAAATGTGAATTTTATGCTTCAATCACTTAAAAGAAGGATGGGGATGCCACATGCTTTTGCCCAGGGTGGAGAATTCTTTCATTCACATGATTCACGTTTATCTATGAACAAGCAGCACAGAGAAGTACAGTTCTCCGAGTCACATTTAGGAACCCATGACACAGAGATGAGTAAGCTGAGGTTAGCGGGCAAAGTAGATCTTCCAGCCAGATGCTATAGTGATTATTTTATTGTCACTGCCTTGAGTTCCCCAAAAACACTTTATTTTCTTCCCACAATACAATCTGTACACATTTACTGCTTTTAAGTTGCAGTCTCATCCCAGGTGGAGGTGTGCAAGTTTTAACAAGCTTAGCCCAAACTGTATTACAAAGGGCAGCATATTATAAAGAAGAAAAAATCTGGGGAAACAGCCAAAAAAGGGCTTTAATAAAACATCATAGTATGGCTAAATAAAGAACTTTAAAACAAAAGCAGTCAGTAGGCTGATGCTATCTACCAAACATTGCAACTATGCTTAAAGAACATGTGTATAAGTACCCGTATCTTAAAGCTTACCTAAACTCAACATTTTTATTTTACATAGATGGGTAGACAACCCTTCTATGTAAAAAAATACCTACATCATGCATCCCGGGAGGCTCTGGCTGCTCCTTCTGCGCATGGCTTTGGCAATTTTGGGCATTGGCAGAAGGGGCATTTTCCTCCTAGGGGAAGGAGATGCCGATCGCACACATGAGCAGTGAGATCATCTCTTTTTTTCCCCCTTCACAGCGGCTACGTCACCCTGTGGAATGCGAGATCAGGCGAGATAGCGGTCCCCCTTGCTACCCCTGTGCCGGGACAAAGAGGAATTCGGGGACAACGCGGGACCAGATCGTGGTAAGAACCAGCGTGATGGAGGGACCTGCGGGATTAAAGAGAAGTGTAATTTTTTTTGTTTTTAGTTTAGTTCTGCTTTAACTGTTGCTAAGCCACACCATAAACTCCACACAAACTCCCCCGCTGCAGCAACTCAGAATTGCCTTTGTGATGCACATAAACCTGATTACCTATAGCAAAGTCTAAATTTAAAGAAAGGTGGAAAACAGTTTTGTTTTCTATGAGTTTACCCCAATAATTCATCTTCAGCTTTGTCCAGTAATTGGCATCTTTACCAGCTTTGCCCATTGAAACAGATGTGGCTGCTTGTGTTCTGCTCCAAGGATTACTGTAACTGAAACCTCCTGAAAGTAGCTGATACATGGAAAAGAACATTGGCGAACAGGTATTTAACATCTGGTATGGCTGGAAGTATGTTGATGGAACAACTGCCCACTTTGAACTCCATGTAATGCCATCCAGTTTGAAACAGGAAAAATAAATGCGCTATGTACCCAGTGTTCCCATCTCCTTTACCATGCAAACATAACTTTACCATGCTCCAATAGGCAAAAATAACATCAAGCTGTAGCAGTACACACTCAGGTTTCTGTTATTCTGTCCACATTGGCCTTCGTAAACAGATTTTTATATTGGTGAACTTTCTAAATTTAAAACCACAAAAGTGGTTTGTTGGTAGGAAAATACATCCAAAACTTGATGCTACTTGTACTTGTGTGCATTTAACATCCTTATAGCAGAAATAATAGTTTCACTTTTAAGAATACTGTACATGATCAGGAAGGTCATTATTGCAGAAAGAGGCAGGCGCACTGCCTTCTGTAATAATCCCTCCTACCTGCTCGGGCACAATACTGGCCTGCGCTTGCACAGCTTCAAGTTTCTTCGGCCATCTCAGCTTCCCCTGCGCGCGCCAGGAATGAATACACTCCTGGTCTGGCCAATCCAGATGGCTGAAGATCCTGTACAGGATTGCACAGCAGGATGTCCGGCAATCCTGGCTTCCCCGGTGGATGCCAGAAATGTATTAACTCCAAGCCCGGCCAATCAAGATGGCTAAAGATCCTGTACAGGAAGAGAAGAAGGAAGATGATGGTGCCCTGTAAAAGAACAGGGAAAGAACACTGGAGCTGGACTCCATGCAAACCACTAAACACATTAATGAAATAGTTTTACGGAATCCATTTTTCATGCCAAAAGGATTTCTACTTCTGTACATCCAGTTCTGAGATTTATATCCTCGTCACACAGTACAGTGCTGTCTGGTATCCTTCTTTTTTTCTGCAATCAACAATAAAGCTCAGGCAGCACCTAGGCTGTGTGTGGAAAAATAAGTGTAATCTCACAATCTCATGGCCCCGATTTAAGGTTATTTTGCATTTGTATTAAAGGGTCATTCCACCTAAAAATATGATCTAGGACCTGTCAGATTCTGGTATTGGGGACCCTAATGGTAAGATGATGAGGGTTCCCACTTTTGCACAAAGACCAATACCTTCCATAGACAGGAACAGAACCAACAAATATGGCAGAGAGGTCTCACTGCTGGAGCGTCCAAGACACAGACAGTGTCTACCTAGAATTAAAATATGACTTTCAAATGGACATTGAAGTACAGTATGATCATAATTTCAACCACCTAAATAAAAAGAAATTTAAATAAATTTTAATTGAAGAAAAATAAAGTTCAACTTTTAACCAATCAAATAATATGTGTCTACTCCCCCACCTTTCTTTGGTACCAGAAATGGGGAGGCAAAGTTTTTGGTTCTAAAATCCCACAAAATCAAAGCAAATATTGGGGGCACAAGCAATAAGTTGGTTGAACATACAAAGTTCTTTTAGATCAGAAAGTAAGACAACCCTTTAATCAGGATGAAGGGAACAATATTTGCCTTCGTTCATTCACATGTCAATATAAAACGGAGATTAAAAGCCTAAAAAGAGGAAATGCACACAAATATAGAAAATATGTATTTTGCAATTACAGGATGCCCAGCCCTGTGACTTTCATATGATTTTTTGGCAGAGATTCAATGTAGAATTTGGAGGTGAATGTGCAGTTAGTCACCTCTTGCAGTGTTCCTGTGGAATGGATATTCCACATTTCACAATCTGCTTTCCAAATTCATTGACTGCAAATAGCAAAAGAAACTAAACAGTAGCCAAAACAAATTCTAAATAACACTAAAACAATTCATGAAAAAAATTAAAAATGTAAAATGAGTTCCAATGGCATCCTTGAGTTATAACAGATGTGACAGTGTAGTGTGTCGGCATGTTCGCTAAGGTAGTGCAAGCTACGGCAGCATGGTCACCATATTAGAGAAAGTGCCAAAGAGGAAAATTTGTGTTCTCATTGAAGCAGAATATAAGATGGATAAGAACAACGCAAAAGAATATTTAGACAAATATACACAAAACAACCCTCCAATGCAGTTTTACATGACATAAAAATTACTTGGTTCCCGAAATTGTGCATCGCACTATAATCTCCTTCTAACATAGCTTCCTATTTTATTATCTTTCCACAAAGAGGAGTGTGACAAAATCCCTCCTGGATGCAAACCTGGTGGCCAACTAAAGCTACGTACACACTTCCAATTATTATCGTTGGAAAACGAACGACGAACGATCCTGCACGATATCTACGAACGATCGTATAGCACCGATCCTGCACATAGAGATAACGACACGATCGTTCGTAGATATTGTACACACAATAGATACGATCGTTTGAGCGATAGAGGAACTATGTGCACGACAGGAAAGTGAACGAACGTTCGTTCATTACGCATGCTCAGATCATGGACGATCAACGAACGACCGTACACACAAACGATGTTCAACGATCGTCGTCCAATCCGATCCGCCGGCCCGGTCGTTCGTTTCCAACGACTTTCCTCGTTCGTCGGCAACTTTTTTTACGAACGATTTTTGCCCAATCGATCGTTCGTCGTTCGTTTTGAACGATAAAAATTGGAAGTGTGTACGCACCTTAAGAAAGGTCTGATCTCTGTGATTGCCAACAAGGGGTTTGCCACCAAGTACGAAGTCATCTTTTGCGAAGGGATCAAATACTTATTTCACTCATTACAATGCACATCAAGCTCTGACTTTTGAGCACTGGGTTTTTGAGGGTTCTTTTGTTGTTATTCCGCATCTCACAGCTACAATAAACCTACCATTACAATTATAAACAGGTCATTTCTTTGTCAGAGGGCAAACGTACAAAATCAGCAGGGGATCAAATACTTTTTTCCCTCACTGTACATATATATTTATATACATATCTATATATTGCTGTAGTCTGCAATAAACATACTTACAAACCCAGCAAATCCCATATTACGCAGTGCTTTACAAAGTCCCTAATTAGTGTCACTAGCTGTCCCTCAAAGGGGCTCACAATCTAATGCCCCTACCATAGTCATATGTCTTAAACACAGTCTAAGCTCAATTTTTTGGTGAAGCCAATTGACCTAAGCGTGTGCTTTAGCTGCATGCATTACATCATAGGCTGCACAATGCTTGGAGGATCTCGGCGGACCTGGGAGAATCAGCAGCAAAACTGATGGCTTTGATGGAATGCAGCGGTGTGAGGATCCTGGACTTGTCTGCATTGCAAAGTATGGCAAGGTAGGGGTGTGCAGATTATGGCAAAAACTCCTCCACACCGAGAGTTTAGTTCAGCTTTTTGCAAACTGAATGCCCTTCAGGTGTAGACAAACCTCATACCACCAATGTTCTGCGTGTTAGGACATTCACCTGTGCAGCCAAGAAAAGTCCCGTAACATGAATTGAAACATGTAGCATCGCCTCATCTGCAGATATATCATTTATATATCTACAACTTTATTCAGTTCAGAAGTTAGATTCCACCAGAGGTTACATCCGTTTACCATGCCCCATAGGTCAAATGAATCACGAGGTCACATCCTGACATACCGCAGTAGTTCGATCAGAGAATTCAGCAATGCAAACCAGAGAGGGGCCTAACGTGTATAAACATTACACATGCATCCTGCATAAAGTGGACCTGTCTTATCAGCCAAATAGCACACAACCGCTGAACTATATTCAGAATTTGAAGTAGAAGTTGTACTGGTGGAAAGTAAAGAGCGATCCTGACTTATGCCAAGGTCATTCTTAACTTGCATTGTAAGTACTTTGATATCGGTGACAGGTGATAAACAAAGCAACTGGGACTTGAAAAAAGCCTTTATCTCTTCTAGTAAAGGAAGGGTTTAACATGAGTCTGTTCTCACACTGATCATCGCTTTATTGAGAGCTACGCTGAAAAACCTTCCAAATCCGGGTGCGCCCGATGCCTGGTACCAACTGCCCCCTACAGTTCCTTTCTCCAGCCCTTACTTTACCATTGCACCCTGTAGGGCAGGATGTCCAGTAAGGGGGGGCATTGTTTCCGACACACCAGGAAGTTTAATATGTTATAGATTCTTCATTTGCTGCAACAAGTGAGGAGCAGACAAATTGTGCAAATATTTTTCATCTGGTGGTAGTCACTTAAATATCCAAAAAATTAACTGCTAGTCCACTTTTAATGAGGGAGGAATTGATGTGAACGGATCCATATGGTCTGTACAGGGTCGTATTAGTGTCATCTAATTGTTCATGCAGCCTTGGACAAGTGGAAGACATGCTGGTAGCAGAACAATTCTTTGTAATGTATTTACAATGTAATGAATGCCAGCAGTAAAACACTTGTACACCTATATAATGTAAGAGTCCAGCCCTCCACTTACTGCATTGTTCTTCCACCACTCCACCCATCTGACATGCTGAGATAAGCCGGTTTATCATGGAACTTAACTTACATGACATCACTGGAGGAAGAGGGAGATTGGAGTTCAGTGCTTGCAGAAAATAAAATACTTACCAGTGTGTGTTCACTGGGACTTTTCAAGGTTTTCCGTATAGAATTAAAACACAATGGGCCCGATTTATAAAATATTTATTGATGCAGCCAGTAAACCAGAGAATGCCAAACTTTCCAAGCAGTTGTCAGCTGAGCCCAGTCCTCTGTTTTGGCTCAAAGAACATTTACTCATCTTATGTTATAGAGACGAGGAGAGGGGGAGTTGCTCCATAGTAAAGCCGAGGGCAACTATGCTAGGAATTACTTAGAAAAAGTGCATGGAGTTGCAGATATGTACCAAAAATGTTTTTATTTTGCCTAATATTACATTTCGAGAATGATACTATATATAATTAGTTACTAAAATTCAACCGGATTTTTTTCAATATTGTTGTTTTGCACCTTATCACTTTTAATTATGAATGTCAGAACATACAGCTTTCATTACAAACACTCATTGGAACAGATATAAGCATAGATATTTTTACCATGAGGGCCATGGCAGGCCATTTATATATATGCATAAAAGTCAGGCATGCTGAGTGAATATATGACTTTATGACTGCATTCCAGGGCAATGCCCTTTACAAGCGCAGGCCTGACCTTTGGTCCACCTGGGTCTGCTCTGTGCCTCAGGCCAGTAGTTGATAATCTACTGATAGCACATGCAAAGCAATCAAGCAAGACATAGTCAAGCATGGACTGGCTGATATATCACCTTAAAAATCTGGCCTTGCCATGCTGGGTACATTATATGACCTGAAGGATGAGGACGCCCTTCCAAAATGTGTTCAGGTGTTTAAATCGAATTGTACTGTGAATGCTACAGCATACAAAGTCATTTCAGACAACTGGACTCTTCCAGTCTTGTGGTAAAAGTTTGGTGAATGCCCTTTGGTGTAGAGGAACCAGAATGGCCTGCACAAAGCCCTGACCTCATCACTATGGAACACCTATGGATTAACTGGAATGGTAATTGTAAACCAGGTCGTCTTAGTCAACATCAGTACCTGATCTCAAAAGAACTCTTCTGGCTAAAACTGACAAAGGCAAAACCCATGAGAAAGCCCTTCCTGGAGAACAGAGGCTGTTATAGCCATGTGCAGAGGGCTGACGCCATGTTGATGTTCATGTATTTAGAATGGGATGTCCAGAAAACACATATAGACAGGAATCTCTGACCAAACATTTCTGAAGCAGAACTCTAGCACCTAATCTTACTACATATAACAAATGCAGTTTTGGTACAAACTTTAGCTCTTTTTGAGAAAAAGTGGACACACACAGACACACACCCGATACCACATGCCCAATTGTAGCCCAAATTGGTGGAGTTCTACCTTCCCCTCTGGCGATACATGCCAACAGAAGGATTTTTATTCAATTTAGGTTAATAGGATTGAAAATTATGGTAATTGTCCCTAGCAGTAAGTAGTGCAGTCATATAAACAAGACTTCAGCCCAAACAGTTCACTGCTAAAGCTGAATAATGGCCTGAAGTTCTACTGTAAACCCGAAAAGACAAAAATGAAATATGACATTAGGGTTTGCATTCTTCCGCTGTATTTCACAATGCTGTGGCAGTGCAGCCATGGCTGTACGCCTATGTAGATTGTCTTTAAGCCCACACACAAATCAACTGTCTCCAGCCACGCTTTCTGGAAAAACAATCTGTCTTTGTGCTCTTTAGAAGTGGGACAGGATCCTCGCGCTGCCGGGTTCTGGGGAAATGATCAGAGCTCTCAAAAAGTTGTCACGGACAAAGTGTTCCTGCCAAACAAAAATCACATGCTACAAACACATAACTGATGGACCAGTATTTTCGCTTGTCAAATTGACACACTTAGAATGGATATAGAAGGCTGAAGTGTGTCTACGTAGAATGCAGCCATAAATTTTCATTGTTGTCTTCCTTGCTTAATTAGAAAAAGCAGCAGCGAGTGTCCAACGGATTTCTACGTGCAGCAGAGACGCTTTCATATGTCAAAATCCCAGGTTTTAATAAGCCAATATGGCTTCTTTTTTCAACTCTATGCCTACTTGGTGCTAAATTATGGAAAGGGCGAAAGCTGGCACATACTGCCGCCCACTCCACAAGTAAATGGTATTTCAACGGTCGGGAAGCAAGTGAAGCCTCCTAAAAAGCCAAAATGTTGCCCTTTCTATTAGCAAAGTAGGGGGTTCATTTTAAAGCTCCATTCACCAACAACAAAACTGACCTCTTCACCCCTGAACACTTCCCTTTGTCAGGACCAGAAAGTATGTGTTCCTATTGTAAACAACGGCTTTTGTGTGCATGTGAGAAAAACCGAGTACTGTAATCTGCTACACATGCCCGAAATATATTACTGCAGCCAGATTGTGTGTACAAAATCATTACCTTATTACAAAATCCTTAAATAAATTTTTAAACACAGCAAGTGCAAGTAACAAACATATCTATATATCAGCTTCCACTGTGTACCAGGAATCAAAGTGGGGAAAGGGAATCATGCTCCAATGTATCGCATTGTGGTATGAATCCATCACTGGAAGCTTGCTCAGAAAATGGGTAAGCAGAGGGATGAATACTTCAGTATGTTGTACCCTCGTCCTTCAATTAGCAGGTTGGGGTGGAGACGTGACCGAGGGAGTAGAATCTCAGCATAGTGACCCAATGGATGGATGAGTACCGCCGTGATGTTGGGTTCTGATACGAAAACGTGAAAGATGCTTGCTGTAAATAACATGTATGAGTTCTGCTTTAAAGGTGACTGGCGTCTCCTAGAATGAACTGACTAGCCCTGGAGTTCTGGATTAGTTTGTTCACGGTCTAATCTAGCCAAGTAAAAAGTTAAAACAATAATTTCAGTCACTTTTTGTAGGAATTACACATATAAAATACAACCAGTTCAGAATAATAGACTCAGCACTGGTACAAAACTGTTAATATGTCACGTCAAAACTGGCGATTTCCCGCAGGCAGTCTGCGTAAAACCTCCTTTGGCAGACACCACGGCTTCTGAATGTTTCCTACCGCCAGCTAAAAATCTTCCTATTCTCCATTCTGAATTTTCTTCCTCATTGTCTGATGCAGAAGGAAAGATAAAGAACGTCAGTTACTGAATTCCATGCTTTAAAAGTCGATGCAAACCCTCACTAGATGACATTTAGTTTGCTAAAGTGAAAAGTTATTACTGCCACTGTCTGAGAGTTTTTTTATTATTATTATTTTGTTCTATCACAATGAAATCTCCAGCAGGCTTTTTGCAGCCACTGTCTACATGTACTCCAGCCATGGCTCCATGGTATTTACAGCAGCAGGTTTGTGGATGGTGTCAACAATGGCCTGTGTTTGCATAATAGGTACAGAAACAGGCGCTTTATTAGAATCCTGTGTGAAAGGGTAACAATGCAGGAACAGAACTGGGAGACATGTTTCCACACCATAAAAAGGAACCAATAATGATTTAATCACCAGGTATAAATTTTAAACAAAACTGGGACTCGAGGTAGTATTGGTTTCCCTGTGGACTTTGAATGAAAGTTTCTACTGAACAAAGTGGCATTCTGGTGGCACAGGCTATGGTAAAGGTGAGTAACCCTCTTCGTATTTTGCAAGTGAGTTGTTTAAGTCATGACAGATGGTCACTTTAAAAAAAAATGTTTTTAAAGACTCCTCAGCCACCTAACCTATGCTGAGCTAGACCCTCCATCAAGATACCTATTCAAATTTTTTCCCATTGCTGCTGGAATTTATTAACATTTATAGCCGTTGATTAGCTGCATGAACATCCCATAAACCTGAACGGGTATTATCTGTACCATTGGGGTAGGCTAAAGGCAACAGGTTGAGAATGCAGGCAAGAAGTTGTGGAAGACCACCACCATCGGAAATAGACTAGTCACCTAGGTAAGAGGACTTTGTATTACAAAAACTGAACCTGTCCCTAACCTTAGCCACAGTTGCGTCGAAGCAGTCTGGTCCTGAATACGCCATTACCAAGTTTGTTATCTCCACATACTTTATCACCAGCTGTCGACACATCGTGTACCATGACCACAAATCCTGTGATGAGAAGATTTCCAAAAACCTGTCAACTGAATCATTATTAACCAGAAACATTTATCCGTAACCTCAGATAGAGTGTCCAGGCCAACAAACTGCAAAGCCGCTGGTGCAATGACCGTAAACCAGCTGATGATTATGGCAGGCGGAAAGGTCCCCAAGGCAAAATATTTACAAAAATGACCTGTGAAATGCACATGGAGGTCTTTCACATCTCCTAGCAGCCTGCTTTTTTTCCAGGTTTAGAAAGGAATGATATCTGAGATCCCAACAGATCAGCTGTCTTCTATCTTCTGGACAAAGAAAAAAAGCCAAAAAGCCAGTTGTGAAGTTTCACTTTTAAAGATTGCTGGAAGGCATCCGAAGAATGCAACCTTTTCTCTGGGTAAATTCTGGCTGGCTTCAAAGCAGCAAGGACTGAGAGAACTCAGAACTGGAGAAATATGTCAGGAAGACAGATCAGCCCCCCTAATCCCTATTATTGCACAGCTTATCTGTGTTCAGAAATGTTTAACAAGTCCTTAATATCAGCATAATGATTAGCTGGGAAACAGAGAGCCTGCAATATGAAGGAGGAAGGACACCTAATCAGTCCAACCAAATGGTAAACAAGTGTCCTGCCTAAGCAAATGTTTGCTTTAAAGTTGGTGTGAGCATATACACTTCTATGGGCTTCATAGGAATCCTTGGAGTCCGTGTCAAGCCACAGAAGGGCTCAATTGCCCATTGGCAGACCTACTTGAAATGAGAAAGGTAAGTATCTACACCTACCAGCAAAAAGGGACCACTAAGGTTACCATTAGCACCAGCACTGTGGCTCAGAAGTAAGTGCTCTGGCCTTTGCAGCGCTAGGTCCCAAGTTCGAATCCCAGCCAGGACACTAAATGCATGGAGTTTGCAGGTTCACCCGTGTTTGTGTGGGTTTCCCCAGGGTACTCCGGTTTCCTCCCACATCCCAAAAAAATGCAGTTTGGTTAATTGGCTTCCCACCAATATTGACCTTAGACCTGAGGTGGGGACATTAGTTTGTCAACCCCTTTGAGGGACAGTTAGTGACATGACTATGGACTATATAAACACTGTATAATAATAATAATTGTCCCATCTGCTATACCAGGTCAAAAAACCTGCACATCATCTCTTATATAATTTGAAAACTATGTTTTATGGGATTAAACCCAAAGAAATAGGGGACATGACTGAAATCTGACTTTAGGCTCTATGCAGACTTCAGGGAAAACTGTCAATCACCAAAGGAATGGAAGTATTCACTAAAGCAGGAGATGCAACTTCTAGGGGTGTTTTGTGCAAATTTCCAGGGATGTTTTGTGTGTGTGTATATATTCTAACTTTATGTTGAAATAGCTGCAGGAAGGCAACATTTTCAGTTTCATTTATGACTACAGATCAAAAAGGTAAAACATTTAATTTATTAACAATAAAGTTTTTTTGTGTTATATTTGGAGCTTTCCTTTAAGCATTCTGAATAAATCTGACATGGATAGCTGGATATCATAAGCATTAAGTGTATGTGAATAAAGGAAAAACGTTTCACTGAGTAAATGTTACTGTTGAGCAGCAGAGTCGGAAGCTGTGTGAACAATTATGGGAAGAGACAACACAAAGGGTCCGGCGAGGCACTGGGGAAATTTAATTATATAATATTTCCTGCTAGCGAAGAAAATGCATCTCAGGGCTGACCTATGACCCAACGTGGTGACACAGGACTTTAAACTCAGCCAACAAGTAAACTTGAGTGACTGCAAAGCAAAACCAAAGCAAAGAAATATTTGGCATGACTCCAACAGCGGAGCACCTATACGAGGATATTCTTTTCTCCTGAATATTCTGGTTTGCAAGTTACTACATCATACAGACTCTGCTTGTGTATGACCATATCTGCATTTGGTGCGGAGAGTTGAGCTGCCTTGTAAAAGAAAGAATGCATCGGCTTTTGGTTGAGTTGCTTGCTGATACACAATAAGATGTTTTAATGTTTTTCCAAGCAAGCAAAGTTGTTTCCTCAGTTACCATGTGTATGCCACTGTCAACATCAAGAGAACATTGTGGAAGGCCCCGTATTCATGCATATGCTGTAATATAGGCAAACACATCCAAGAAGCCATCATGGCAGATATGGTGAGGATTAAGTGTCTTTTTGCCATGGTGTAACAGAATTTTTTTTCTAAAGCCATGTATTGTGACCAAACTTCTCAATAACCATGCAAAAACAGCCAGGTGGTTACAGAAAAGTGCTGAGTGGTGCACCCGGCTAAAAGGGGCTGAGGAGAGCACTGATAGTATGGTATTATTATCATGGAGGTTAAAACAACCCTAAAAAGTATATTTATCCTTGTGATGGTATTTTCTCCTGAAGGTTAGGCTTTATCATTCAGAATGATAAGACAATATTATCTTGCCCTTTAGTCTGTATAAAGCCCAGTCCTTGACTATAATATACTGACCTCTCCAGTTACAAAGTTTATAGTCATATCACTAGCTGTCCTTCAAAGGGGCTCACAATCTAATGTCCCTACTTCAGTCATATGCCGTTAGTATAGTATAAGGTCAGTTTTGGGGGGAAGCCAAAAAACCTAACTGCATGTTTTTGGAATGTCAGAGGAAACCCATGCAAACACGGTAAGAACCTGCAAACCTGCACCATGTAAGAACCTGCAAACTTCATGCAGATAGTGCCCTGGCCGAGATTTGAACCTGGGACCCAGCGCTGCAAAGGCCACAGTGCTAACCTCTGAGCCACCGTGCTGAGCTTGATCCATATTTTTGGCTGTTGGAAGTTCATTATACCAGAATTTAAAGATGTACTTCAAAACTTCAAGCAGAATCTTTATACATATAGCCAGGGTAAAATGCATTACTTACAGCAGAAAAATAAGTACAACTAAAATGTTACGCTGAAACACCATTCTTTAAATCTCCAGTTGTTGGATGAAGGTATCAACCTATGAGGATATATGCAAATTCTGACTTCACATGTAGTCAAAAGCTTGACCAATCCTTTCCTGAACTTCTCATTGAATGCGTTACGCCTATAAAAAGCTACTTTCTATGCCGGATGGGTTTTTGCAATTCTCATGAAATTTCCCAGAAGGTGAGAGAGGAGCTGAATGCCAGAGAATGCCTGGTTTCTGGTGCGCATATTCCTCGCACATGTGCAGAATATTAAAACGTATCCACTAAAGGATGATGAAGCCTAAAAAGCTAGAATATGCAAAAGGTAGGTTATTGATATGCGCCATATCATTAATATGGTATTGTGTATTTTGTTGTGGCTTGCAGGAGACAACTTAATTTAAATCATATTGTGATGTTCAGATTCTGTCAAAGGCCAAAAGGTTACATAAACCTTCCACCCTGTATTATACAACACACACAAACCCCACAAGCTTTTTACAAAGCCACAAACTACGTACCAATAAACCACTGCTATTAGGAAACACTAACAACAAGAACTGTGTATCAATTATCTGACTCCATAACTGTGTCCTCAGAACAAATAAATATATTTATAAGGGTGGATCCCATTTCAAAACACAACGCCACCCTTCCACCTCTTCTGTATTCTGGTGTGTCAACCACTAATTCTGAGTAAACAAGCTGATAAAGGCCACATGATTCTACACTGTCAGCCATGACAAAACAGGTCAAACATGGAGGTTTACATTCCCATAAAAAAGGATCGTCAAAGAGATGGTCACGCAAACTTGGCCGTAGAATGTTGCTGCTCTACTTCTAAGACCGTACAACCCAAACTGCAGATTTATTGCTGATAATTTTATTATACACAAGGCTTTTAAAGTGTTCTGAGCAAGCCTAAAACACTCCCAGAGCCGACAGGCATCAAAGTTTTATTCTATCACGTGGTTATATAAAATATAACCTAAACAACTGTCTATTTAAAACACAGGAAACTTTTTGGAAAATAAGGAGGTGGTGAAGCTACTAAATATATTATGTGATGGCTTAATAAAAATCCAATCATAAACGAACATTTATAATCTAAAGTGTTATATTAAAACAGCCTTCCCTTCTAGGGATTACTATTTTTTTTAGTATTCACTTGTACTTTCTCCCTTTTGGCTGGTTTGTGAATTCAAGTATGCCACATCCCAAGGTTTAACAAACCCACAGCTTATTTTTATATATAACTTCTCATTTTGTAGTGGCTTATACAATAGACAAACATTATTTTTTTAAAATAATTTTAAGTTTTAAATAATTTATTGATCACAAATTTTAAAATTAAATACACTATAAAACTTTCATACATTCCATGTGTTGTTAAAACTTTTACACTCCTAATATGTAGAGTGTATTTTCTCCCTGTCAGAAGAAAAAGTTTCTTGTTTGGTGTCCCCAAGGATGCTGTCCAAATCTTTTCTTGTATTTGGGACAGTGAGGATCATGTAAAAATATTTTTTAATAAATTGACAGTTTTACACCTGTTTAGCAGCCATGACAACTTGTTGTCAATACTGTGCCCAGGCAGGAGATAGGACAGCCTGATACTTCGGGTTTGATCTAACAGCAAACAATTAAAACCAAATAAATATCAACAAATTTCCCCTGGGATGACACAAGTAGAAAGTTCACCCTGCTGTGCTCCTCTCCACTGAAATGCACAGCAGTCATTCACCGGTCAGCCAGGACGGATAACTAAACAACGGCAAGACACCTCTGTAAATGTCAAATTTTCACTTGCGATGAGCATGACCATTTGTCCCAGGCAACAAAAAATTTGATGTGTGTATGCAACCTTACACAGACCATGCTTATAGGAATTATTGGTCTCAAATGCATTGCTCCTCCACTGATATCAAATCACAAGCTGGAGGAAAGGCAAAAATGCACCACAAGCTTCAAAAATAAATGAAGGGAAATGGGAATTCTCATATGTCTAGCTGTGGTAAATAAATAGTAGATGTGTATAAACACAAAGCCACCTAAACAGATCTTTTGGTAGGTAATGTGGACTACCTGTGACTCGATTGTTTATGCTAGGACACTGACACTGCTAGGATGGGGTTGTGCTTTAAATGCAATGCAGAATTCAGCTGGAGATGGGGCTGCAGTGTGTATCCAGAATCAGGATGAGTGAGGATTCCAGGGGGTGACTGAATCCACCCAATATTCACCAATTGTTTCTAGACAAACTTACCCTTTAACCAAGTACACTGCTGTCAGAACTACAATACTTCCCCTAACAGCAATACATCTGCCTGCTCTATAGGTTTACACAGCTGTCAAAACCACAAAGCCATCTATGTTTATTGACCCGAGAAATATGGTACTTACTGGAGTGCTATAGGGAGCGTACAGTCATTTCAATGTATATTTTCAATAAACATGTTTGCATAGGCATGACCCAAATTTACCGCCAAACCTCCCTCTGTCCATCCAGAGCATGACCCAACATTCACTTTTTGTTACCTTATTCCTAACTGTAGTGAAAACAGCTATTACTTCTTGTGATGTGATCAGCAGACTTCTGAATTTCCTGCAGGGGCAGCTGCAGGGAGGAGGAATCAGTAGGGTGTCCAATGTTAGTTATGAATACACAGTATTTGCATAGCGCTGACATACTACACAGCACTTTACAAAGTCCATAGTCATGTCACTAGCTCTCCCAAAACTATGTCTCCCAAGAGCCCACACGTAACACATGGGGAGGCAAATTGGAACTAGAGGCAGCTGCAGTTTTTTGGTTGGGAAGGACTCAACATGTGCTTGTTAAAGCCCATTTCATTGCAGGACGCGGCCATCCTTCTTTTCTTCCTCCTTACAATCTCTGGCAAGCTTTGATTGACCATGCCAGGATGACAACTCCCACCCAGGTGTACAGGCGTTCAGTCATTCCATGCATGAGCAAAGGAAGGCAGAATTGTCACGTTTCCCAGGCAACCACAGCTGAGCTGCGTATGCTCGACAAAATTTGACAGCTGGGCAGTGATAAGGAAGATAAGAAAGATTATTGCATAAAAGACATTGCCTGTCCACAATAACCACCTGTCTGATGATGTAAGTTTCAAAGTAGAACTTTATTCCTGAAAGTAGAAGTGGAGCGTCAAAGTTGAACTAATGTGCTGCAACAGAGCTGATACACTCATTAATATCCTGGAATCTGTACAACTCCTGGCTGCGTTCAAAAATGCCTGACACAGATCTCTCCCTGCTGCAGCTTCTCGCTCTGTGACTTGCTACAAAATTACAATGTACAGAGAAGAGATCATCTAGCAGACAGGTCCACTTTAAATCTGCTTTACCACATCAGGATTCCAATCATCTATATAGGTAATTTAACAAAGAAGGGCTCTTGTTTTCCCCGAGAAGGTTTTGGAATTATGTTACATGACCAGTTTAAATGCTATGAATGCATCAAAGAATTTTTCAATAACATGGTTTGTGTCACAATAAAAACTCTTTTGTTTTTCTGAGCTGGAACTTGGTCAGAAGCGGAATGCAAATAACATATGCCTTTTCTAAAGCAGCTAATCCCTGCAGATCTATGAAAATGGTGTTTAATTAGGCTGTGAATCCAAGCCTGCCGCCTTCATTTAGTCTGTTACTCCCTTCTGCGGGATGTGTGCATGATCAGCAAAGTGTCTCTACAGGCAAAACAAACAATCCTTCCCCGATCATCAACAAGAACATTGCTCCACTGCTACAAGGCGGCTGGTATGGAGAGCAAATAAATATGTATGCAGGGCTGGCCTTGTGGGGAGTTAATTGATCCTTTAATAAATGAAAGACCTTTTAGCCTTAATTAATCATATGGGCCATAAGATACATTAACTATTGTACTGGACCAAATTATTGTCTTTCTAATTTATCACAAAAGCTGTTGATTGGGGTTAGAAGTCGGACCTCTGTTTAGCTGGGGCTAAGGTCAAATGGGTTTTTTTTTTTTTGACAGCGAGACCACTACAGTTTACAGTCGCCAACCAGTCCTCAACTGCCCGAGGTCCTGGTTACCATTTAAAGAATTTGAGTGGCTGAAATCCCTTTATGTACAGGTGTTGTTTGGGATATGTTTCATGCAGCATTTCAGGGTGGTCTGTTGCTCAACCACCTCCAAAGACTTGCAACCTCTTTAGTAAATGCTTGCCAACATCTGCCTTGAAGTTGTAAACCGTATGGTTTACAAACGCCCATCTGAACTTAAAGTGTACCTAAACTCAGAATTTTAACTTTACATAGAAGGGTAGATTTAGTAAAACTAAATTTTAAAAAAAGTTTTTCTTAAAAGTAAAAAAATTTTTTTTTGCATAGAGCCCCCCAGGATACCTACGCCACGCATCCCGGGAGGCTCTTGGCTACTTCTTCTTGGTTGGCGATTATCTCAGGCATGCACAGAAGGAGCCATTCATCAATAAAAAGAAAGACCAACCTCACGCATGAGCAGTGAGATCGGCAAGTTTTTTTTCCCAAACTACCATCACCCGATCTTGCACCTGCGCAGTGCGAGATCAGGTGATGCAGGAAGAGGAAGCTGGAAGAACAGAGAAGAAGATGTCAGCGGCCAGCACTCTCTATGTGCCGGGCTGAAGACAGATACCGGGATGATGCAGGACCCAATGGAAGAAACCTCCTGACGGATCGACTGCTTTGCAGGATTGAAGGTAAGTAGGTTTTTTTTTTGTTTTAAGATTACTTCCCCTTTAAGTTCCTCCATGCCAAACCATGTCTTCGTGTGGCTCACATTTTGCAAAGGAGTACTGAAATGCTGAGACTACAAGGTTGGAAGGGTACAATTGTCTAGAAGGTTGGAAGGGTTGAGAAGTTGTCTAAAATGTACTAATAATAGCACCCCACACTTGGCGCGCATGAACTCAATCTGAAAGGAGTCCACATATATTAGCAAAAGTATCTTCTGTATTCATAAACTGACCAAAGTTACAGCTTTCAAGCCAGCTCCGGATCATTACAAAGTAAGCAGCGTAGGAATTACCAGCAAGTTTCCGATAAAGCAGTTCTGTGCCACGGAAAGGTTAAAAAGACAGACCGAGGAATTCACACTTCATATCTGGGGTTGAGGAGGCACTCTGTTAATGTGAGTGTTTTATCATCAGCCGACAGTACAAGGGCACCGAGGAGAGGTCATCTGTGTGCTACTTCTCAAGAGTGTTGACTGTAAATCCAGATCCTTGTGTTCTTCAAAGCAGCCAGACACCTCCGACATATGCTGTATGTATCCACTGAGCAGATCCTTATCGCTCACTGGGAAAGAGCAATTAGGTGTACAACCAGGGAAAATAAAGGGCCACCAATATAAAAAAAAAAAATCTTATGCCTGAAAATAAACATCTGTGTTACCTATAGGAAGCAATCAACCTTCCGGTTAGAATAAAAGGAGTTAACCACTAATGTAAAAGCTCTCATAACCGGGTTATCATAAATCAAAAAGGTTTCTTTTGTTCTGGACAGGTTGTAGAATGTGTAGACCTCCCACCAGGTACTTTTTTGCTACTGAGAATTAGGTCTAATACACACCAGAGCCAACCTCACTTTCACAATCTGATTTCTGATTCAATGAAGTTGGAGGTAAATCTAAAGTGAATTGAACAGCTAACCAATTAAAAGCAACCAATTTTGGGGAATACGCCTGGGATCATGTGCATAAACAAGCAAGTAATCCATCAATCCTGTGGTCCGCTCCTCCTCACTCCACGATGGGAAGGGCAGGATATTGTACATTGGTGTGCTGAGTTTTTTTTTTTTTTTTTTTTTTACTTTTGACCCAAAATCAATCACAACATAGATTGTACTGTGTTTCGCAATTTCCATTTGTCCTGGTAACCATTCCAACTGTAACAGAACATGTATGGAAAACCAAAATGTTATGGTTGAAATGGAAGGCAAATCTGCCATAGGGACATCCTGTACTAGATGGGATTACTCCTTGTTTTGGAGGGATTTTCCCTTTTCAATTTGTGTTTCTGTGACAGCTAAAAGGCAATCTTTCCAATGTGCTGAAAAAACAAAAATACACTAGAACCATCCTAACCATCCATTAGAAACAAATGAAAAAAAAAAAAAAGAAAACTTGTCTGAGCTCATCTGGTTGAAAGCGATATCCCTGGACCTGGGAACAAGGAGGCAGAAAAATCCCAAGCACTGTGCAGCAGAAACTTCTCCAGTGCTTAACCCAGAAAATGTTTTAAGCTGGGAGGAAACCCCTGAATTGCGATCTAACTCATCAGTAATCACCCAAAAACAGCTGGGTGGTTGCTGAAAGTGCCAATGGTGCTCCCAGCTAAAAGGGGTTGGGGAGGACACTGTTCTCACAAGATTTGTGCTTGGTTGCCCAATCCTAGCCTACAGGAAGTGTCCATGAGCCATAAGAATACCTTTTATGCTTTTTTTAATCCTTTTTTAATTTTTGCACCAATAAAAGCCAGTACTGGCATGAGAATTGAGGATGTCACCCCTACAGCTCCAATTCACCAATGTTTCTGAGAAGCCAAACACCAATCCCAGACCAACAAAAGTAAAAGACACATTCAGAAGACCATACAGGTCAGCAATTCTGCCGATTGCTGCTTACACATATTATATATACATGCCAATGTATATACCGAGTTCTCCCCAGGCCCTTTTAACCGGGCACAACACCATCACAATACAGGGCTGCCACCTGTATACAATGCAATACAATGACAAGAACTTATCCTATTGTGTGTAACTTCCCCCACCTCCTAGATTGTAAGCTCTTCGGGGCAGGGTCCTCTCCTCCTGTATCACTGTATGTATTAGTCTATCGTTTGCAACCCCTATTTATTGTACAATGCTGCGTAATATGTTGGCGCTATATAAATCCTGTTTGTTAATATTAATAATAAAAAGAACTTAAGAGGCCTGAAACAGCTGTGCACAGCTTTTACCACAACTATTAAGACTACATGCAGATGTTAAATATAAACAGGTAGGATGGGGCATTCCCATGCACATCTGTCATCATCACAAGTCTGTACCCCTAACAGGATATTCCAAATACTGTATCACCTGCCTATCTGTGCCTGCAGGCGTCCTGTCACATACAAGGAACTGGACTAACTAGTTCCCTTCACATTTTTTTTTCTCTGACGCAGGTAAATAGGCGCAATGAAGACTGTACAAGCTTTTTGATTCTTGAAAGGAATTTCTCCAGTCAGTGACAGAGAAAAATTAGCTAAAAACCCATAAAAATCAGTGGTGTATACTCAGAGTGCTAACTCCAGCCATACTCCAAAAATGAATCTCAACTCAAAAAAAGAAATATATTGTGATCAGCATTCTAATAAGTCCATGTCACTTTCACCGCTACTGCACGTGGTGCCATCCTCCTGCATCACAGCACACACATGCATTGTAAAAAGACTAATATATCCCTTTAAGAAGAGTTCTTGAGGATTGTTTGACATACAAAACGATTAAAACTCTTCAGTGCCAGTGTAACACTTTCAAGAGGAAGTCTTATCGTCTTTTATTTGGCTTTCGTCTTGGGAACTTATTAACAAGTCCGTTAGATGAGAAGCTTCATACCATAGAAGCATCTGTGCTGTACACTCTCTATCAGACCATAAATCAGTCTTATCTATAGTGCCTTGCAGTTTCATTTTCTATCCAATTATTCCAGACTTGCTGTCCCTGTTAACCTCACACAAGGCCAGCGATGACTGCAATTGGCAGAAGGCTGGAACATCTCGGTCATAAAGGGAGCTGAATGAATTCCAGGTAGAATGAGGCTTGCAATCCTTGCAATTTCTATAAACCTTTGCTAAAACTTGTCAGCACAAAGCAAATATTTACACTTTGTTCAGATTATATATTACCAAGAACTAAAAGGGAGAGGCTGAAAACCAGGAAGTCAATGTATGTGACCAATCTCTATACTCGTGTTTCTCAACCAAGAGTTCCATGGAGTCCTGGGGTTCCTCCAGAGGTTGCTAGGAGTTCCTGAACCAATTTGTGTGTCAGACTTATCTGTAAGGGTGACATTCTTCCACTGACCACCACACTAATGAACTGTGAGCTGTGAGTATAGTAATTATAGCAGGGGTTGCTTGAGACCAGGAAGTTATTTCAAGGGTTCCACCATGTCGAAAAAACATGGCTCTACACAAGCTCATGTAAGCTAATATTTATAAACAAAATATACAAATCATTGCAATCTTTAGGACTGTAAAATACGTACTGAAATCTAAACTTTTCGTGCAACAATTGCCCAATAAAAATCCTGCTGGCTCAAACTTTTTAATTGCAGAACTATAGTAATAATATAGTTCTGCTTTATTTAGTTTTTGGAAAACAAAGTGTTTATTACAAAAGCTCAGCTCCTTGCTAAGGACAAAGTTTGACGTCCAGCAATCAGAATTCCATAAAAGACTCAGCACAGCTTGCTGACTTAAACTTTGATATAGTTAATTACAAAATCAGACATAACACTCCAGCATTGCCTGAAGCACCACTCCCCATAGATCAGCTGATAAAACTAAAGACTGGAAGGATGTGCACTCCATGCAACAAGTCTAAAGGGTTGATAACAGGCTAGACTTTCTGGACACACCAACTTGTTAGACTTGTCCATCTTACTCGTTGCTTTGATCAGTCTGGGAAATCCAGGAACTCTGGCCTGTCAATACATCTGAAGCGAGACACTCAATATTTGCTGAAACGACAGATCAAAGTGAGCACAGCCTGGGGAACCCATAAATAGGCAAATCTCTTCTCCACTGAAACAGGAGATGACAGATCTGCCTAGAACAACACACAGAGGAGCCAGTCAAAGTAACATGTAAAAATGTATTTGTGATCTGCTAAAAATTGCAAAACCATTCCACTTAAAGTGGACCAGAATGTTTACCTTGAATAATTGGGTAGATAACCCTTTCATATAAAGTAAAAATTCTTATTTTTTTCTAAATGACTAATTCTAGCACTTGCCCAGTGTGAGATCGGGTAATGCAGGAAAAAGAAGAAAGAGGACAGAGGAAGATGGCGGCGCCCGGTGCTTCCTCTGCGTCAGGACGGAGGAGGATTTCAGGACAGCGCAGGATCAGCTGAAGGCAACACGTGGAGGTATTGGGAGCACTGCAGAAATAAAACTAGAGAGCTATTTTTTATTTTTTCTGACAGTTCCACTTAAAAGCTTAACCTGCCTTCCTATCCACCCCACATCAACATGATAAAATATTCAATAAAAAGTTTTGCATAACTTTATTTTAGATGTGATCACTACTAGTTTGTTCTTTTCAATGAATGCAAACACCATGACTGGTGGGAGGGACTGGCAGGGGGCTGCATATGGTTTCCTGAAGCTGTGCTAAGGTCCGCATGTAATGTTGAGCCTCCATGACTGAAAGAACTGAAATCCAATGAGTAATAAAAAGGCTGGTAAGAATAGCAGTGCTGAACCCAGAGTTTTTTTTTTAAACTGGATGGGAAAAAATTGTAGGTGGGTGGCAGCCCCTGTATTGTGGCCCAACTCTCCATTAACCACCCAAAAAAACAGCCGGGTGGTGCGCCCAGCTAAAAGGGGCTGGGGAGAACACTAAATAGACTAGATCCTGCTGGATGTCCTCCAACTAGAAAATGAAGCAGGCTCTGACATGCTGCAGAAACTCACAGCATGCAGTGAAATTAAATCAATTTCAGGACAAATTTGCAAGATGAAAGGTAAAGCTGAAGTTTACATTTAAAGGCTCAGCCCACCTAAAATCGAGTTTTAATAAAAGATGGTGTCTGGTAGTAAAAAGTCAATCTAGGTGTTTTCATTAGTCCCTAACTGATCTTCCTGTTGTAATTCCAAACTGTTCCTGTGAACTTTGGAGTATTGGGCATTTCCGTCCACCGTTCCACAATAAAAAAAAAATAAGAAGTAGAAGGTCTTTATATTTGGCAGAGCAGGCATTTACACCCAGAAACTTGGAATAAAGATCAAATTTAGAGTTGTCCCAATGAATAACTTTCACATATTTCACAGCACACTCCCTCGATCATCCTGCAAGGCTAACCTGGCCAACTTGATTCAAAAATTTCCCCACCATCTTTTGGGGTGAAGTGAACGTTTAAAGGCAGAATTCGTCATCAGGTGTTTCAGCAACTGCTAATGAAGACGACTCCTAGCCATAAATTACAGGGCTGAAGCTGGTATGGAAAGAAGCCATTCACACCTAAATGTTTGTCCAGAGGGGGATCACCTGGGGCGATTAGTTTGAAGAAAGTCACAGGAATGCAGAACTCAAATGATTCAGCCACTTCCATGGAAACCAGGCCTGTCCGTTCACATTTCAATGCTACAACACAAGAAACACGGTGCAACAGTTGTTCCGGGGATCAATGACTGCTTTGATTGCTGAATGAGTGGTTTTCAAGTACTTTGCCTGCATGAGCATATGCTGAGGTGTTAGTAAGCCCTATCCTACCCTTTACTGAACTTCAGCTGTCACTAAAATAATTAGTAACTCGCTTGGGTCATCCCTAACAAATGAGAATCTATTCTTTTCTTTGGGATCTGAACTCACAAATTTGTTCAAGGTCAATGTTTTAAACAGGACTGAAGCAAGGGCAACATGACACGACAACAAGGGAGTAGGATTTTCAGATGTCAGTCAACAATCTCAGCTTTGGCATTTATCGGCAATGGTGGCTCTTTGGAAATCCCTTTTAGGGTCCATACCTATGGGTTCCAGAAGCAGATAAG
>NC_092860.1:12535117-12540343 GCF_032062135.1 Pyxicephalus adspersus | reverse complement strand
TAAATAAAATTCTTGTTTTTTCATTTTTTCCCCCCATTCTTTCTTATAGCTCGCTGCTAATGATCTCCCAGAGACTCTTTTTCAGACAAAACGTGTTTGCATAAACTCCAGGGATATCACCATTCCCTGAAAGTGTCCAACAGTGGAGCATTCTGTATAAAGTGATGAAGCATTCAATTATAAACCACTTCAGACGGTCAAGTGGAAAGGTGACAACACAACAAGAGTACAATTGGGAGACAGAGAGTGACAGTCACCCTATATCAGGGTCATCAAGTGGCAATGAGATGCACCAAACCCATGCCAAAAAATACCAATTTCAGTCCCCTGGCTATGCGAACAAGTCCCTTGCACGTGTCCAAGGTCTAAGAACCAAAACTTGTACAGCAGATGTGGAGGGAGAACAGTCAGCATTAAACATCACTCTTCAACTATTCCTACTGCAAACCACTTCTACATTTCCCCCAAACAAATGGCTGGGCCAGCTGTTCCGCACACGGCTTGTGGTCATGTGTTGGTGATTAACGTCATGACTACTTTACACAGCTGACTTACTGCTTCCACTAACATCAGTCTCCCAACTCAGATACTAAGAGATCCTATCTGAAGATTGAGCAGAGCTGGCATTAGGAGGTGCCACACACATGGCATAAAGGAACCTGCTGAACTTTAAGCTTCAATCCCCAACATACTTTTACATCAGAATCCTAGATTGTAAGCTCTTCGGGGCAGGGTCCTCTCCTGCTCCTGTGTCACTGTGTATCTGTCTGTCATTTGCAACCCCTATATGTACAGTGCTGGGTAATATGTTGGTGCTAAATAAATCCTGTTTATTAATAATAATTAGGCAGGAGAACATACAAAACATGGGGTATTTGTTGGCTTCTATTAGTCAGCCATATCAACTCTTGCTTTATTACAGTGAGTCTATGACCAGATACAGACTTATCTACATGGCTATCTTATGGCAAGACTAAAACTCCAAAAACCAGTTAAACAAGTGTAACACACACAGCAAAAACATTAAAACCAGACCCCCTAATATTCGGTTCCTCCAAAACAGCTTTGGCCCATGGACCCCACAAGACCTCTCTAGGTTCCTATGGTATGTGGCACCTAGATGTTTGAAGCACACATGCACCTGGGCAATTTAAGGCTGTTGTAGAACTGTACCTATAAGTCAAAAGGGAAACACTTTAATAACACTCTACTCAAACAGGTTCCATGTTTTGCAAAAATTGCTTGAGGGGTTTTTACATCAAAGCCCTCTTCTGGGTGTGTCTAATGACTCTCTACAGGCCCAGCTCCTCAGCTCCTCTCCTAATAACCTTTTCTATAGCTGCCAAAAATGGAGAAAAGGCAGAATACTTTGCAGTGTCACTTGTGTGATACTGTGTAATATGTTGGTGCCATATAAATCCTGTTTATTAATAATAATAGACAAATACTGAAAGTGCAATACAAGCATAAGAAGTGTTTGTAGACATCGGTACAGTTGGACCATCTGATCGCCCTTGCACGACTTTCTGGCCAGCTGGCCGCATATAAGTAAATGCTTGGAAGGGGGAAACAGCCAATCGTCTCATGTCTGCAGGCGTTCAGTCAACCTGTACTGCCCCTTCAAGTATAAGAGAATTTCTGTGTATGAATCACGGATGTCTCAAAGTATAATTACAGGCACCCTGTGCTGCTCCAATTTGCTGCAAATGCCAGCTTCAAACTGTACATGGCTGCAGTACTATGTTTTATATACAGTGATCAGCCAAGCGTGCAGCGCTGTGTATATGTTGGTGCTATATAAATCCTATTTAATAATAATAGATCCCCCATGTGTGACCCATGGATTCCACAAGACCTGACACCAAGACGTGAGACAGGTCACACTGCCCGCCTGCTTCCTACAGAGCACAGCTATCCAACTCCAATCTGCAAAAGCCACCTACACGTCTGGATTTTCATCATAAAGTCGCTTTCTGTAAAACATCCCTTACTAGATTTACTGCTGCCTGTTAGAGAAATAATGAAGTGTGCAGATTCCGGTCCTGGAGGAATGGTTGGTTATCCATGACATAGTGAACCCAGGTAAACGGCACAGCGGGCACTCGATCAGGACATGATCCAGCTCCGATGCCCAATATAGACACATTCAGTAGTAGCCAGTCCCCTCCTATTGTGTATTACTTCCCCACCACCTAGATTGTAAGCTCTTCAGGGCAGGGTCCTCTCCTGTGTCACTGTCTGTCATTTGCAATTTCTATTTAATTTACAGCGCTGTGTAATATGTTGGTGCTATATAAATCCTGTTTATTGATAATAAAGGGGTCAGCACCAGTCCTGACTGAGCTTAGCAGCCCCTTGCACAGCAAACATGTCACTTTTCTCACTCAGTTGTATTAGGTTTTTAGCAATTTGTGCTACATTACATGTTCTATAGGACCACACCGGACCGGCTAGACACCTCTGCATGCATCAGGCACCCCAGTCCCTGCAGTCAGCCCCCCTTCTGTCCTTTCTAGGGACTAACATCATATACCAGGATCTGACTGTTCAATTGCTGCCTAAAATCCCAACCAACAACAGGTGCCAGTGAGAGCAGATATCAATGTGATTGCTTGTAAGGTCCTGATCAGTGTATAGAAATCTGCAAAGTATGAATCCATTACTGTACACAGAGGGCACATCTGATGCATGGCATGCAAGAATTACACATGCACTGTATACAGGGATACATTATTAATAATATTATTATTGCGCTGTGTTGAGCACCTAACACTCCATACAGTTCAATCTCCAATAAATATCTCCTAGATTGTAATTTCTTAGGGTCCTCTCTCTGTGTCTGTATCTGTCTGTCATTTGCAACCCCTATTTAATGTACAGCGCTGCATTATATGGTATTATTAATAATAGAAATTTAAGGGATGGCTGATAGTATAGGAGTATGACAGTACAATACTGTGCTGCCAATGATAGATCTGAATGTTTGCATGAATGACACATGGCGTATTGCTGATGATTGGCACCTCAGTGAACTTCTAGAGCTGTGTTAGTACACCCCTGGCACCTGTATATGATATATAGGGATGATTGGCACCCCTGCCACCTGTGTATGATATATGGGGGTGATTGGCACCCCTGCCACCTGTGTATGATATATGGGGGAAGATTGGAACCCCTGCCAACTGTAAATGATAAATGGGGATGATTGGCACCCCTGCCACCTGTATATAATATATGGGCATGACTGGCACCCCTGGCACTTGTAAATGATAAATGGGGATGCTTGGCACCCCTGCCACCTGTATATAATATATGGGCATGACTGGCACCCCTGGCACTTGTAAATGATAAATGGGGATGCTTGGCACCCCTGCCACCTGTATATAATATATGGGCATGACTGGCACCCCTGGCACTTGTAAATGATAAATGGGGATGCTTGGCACCCCTGTGCCCTGGTAAATCTGCCCCAGGGGACTCTCACACCTTACTATGAGCTGTGCAATGCTTGCTTGCTGGAGAACTACAAGACCCAGCACACCATTGGACTCTATTGAAGCTCCTGCTCCCCTTTTGATGGCTGAAGCTGCAAAATTCGGCATGGGCATGCTGCGCCTTGTAGTTCTCCGCCTGAACAGGTTGCATTGTCCCCGCTGGCTCCTTTGTTATGAAGTTTCCCGGACACGCCTGGCAGTCCCTCTCACCTTCATGTCGTTCATAATGATCTGGAAGAGTCCACCCAGCGCGCTGCAATCCTTCTCCATACCCGAGTCCATGGCTCCTGCCCTGGGCAGAGCCCCCACCACCTCCTCAGCTTTCTCCCGTCTGTGACCGTACGTCCGTTCTCCGTCCAGGGACCAGGAGCACTGAGAGCGCCTCACACTGATCTCATGCCGCTGCAATGCACTGAAGCGGGGAGGGGAAACCTGGCTCTTCGGGAATACGGCGCTTACGCAAACGGCGCAGAGCCCCCTGTCGGCCACACACGTTGCCAACGGAGACCAGACGCAATCTCGTGCCGCCCATTCTACGTAAACCACGCCTATCCTACAACGCCTATCCAATAGGTGAGACCACGCCCAAAGCAAACAGACTCCGCCTTCTATCCCGTAATCTGCCTATTAACACCAAATCAGCACCGCCCACCTCCCCACTTCATTTAACTACGTAACCACGCCTACTGCCAGCGACACCGTCCTCAAAGGTAGTAGGCGTCGGCTTCTCAGTCTAGTTTACATTCGCCGCTACCATATATAGGTAAAACCACGCCCTCTCCGTCCAGAGTCATTGGTGGGCGTGGCTTTTTACTCATTAGGTGATCTCTTTCTGCTAGTTTTGAGAAAACACCGGCGACTTGGCTTGGAGGTAAATCCGGGCAATGCGTTTCGTGTTTTTTAGACTCCCATGTTTCACGCATAGGGGATAAATCTCTTCTCGCTCCGAATAGAGGTGAATTAGCCACGCCCACACCTGCGGGCGTGGTCAAAATCCCGCC
This sequence comes from Pyxicephalus adspersus, assembly GCF_032062135.1. NCBI lineage: Eukaryota > Metazoa > Chordata > Amphibia > Anura > Pyxicephalidae > Pyxicephalus > Pyxicephalus adspersus. Next base: position 12,535,848 of record NC_092860.1, on the reverse strand, counting down.
TTGTGTACTTAGCGCGTGGCGGGATTCTGGCCGCGCCCATAGGTGTGGGCGTGGCTCATTAACCTCTCTGCCGAGCGCGCCAAGACTTGTCTGGTGTCCTTGGAACATGGAAGTTCAGTAAACATAACGCACGTTGTGTGCCATAAAGTCCTAAACCATGACTGGCATGCCGCTCCTTTCTGAGAAATGATGAATAAATGTCAGTCACACACTGTGGGGCCTGTAGATTGCCAATAAAAACAAAGCATACTCATTTTTAGGAAGGTGACCAGCCTAATGCGTACCTAAATTTAGAAATTTCACTTTACATAAAAGTGTAAAGTAAAAATTCTGTTTAGGTTTTTTTTTAAGTGCAACACCTTTTAAAAAACAAAATGTTCAGCACCGCCCCCTAATTCGCTTAGGCGATCAATGAATGAATGGGAGCGCAAGGTCTCCCGGGTTACCTATGTCACGCATCCCGGGAGACTCCTGGGTGCTCCGTCTGCGCATGTCTGGGCATCTCAGAAGGAGCCTTTTCATGAAAAGAGAAACATTTCTCATGCGCAGTGAGATAGTCAAGTTTTTTTTTCAAACCTACATCACCGAATCTCGCGCCTGGGTCAGGTGACATAGGAAGAAGAGGCAAAAATGGCGCTGCCTGGAGCGCTGGCCTGAAGACGGATACCCGGACAACGCTGGACCCGATGGAAGAAACCTCTGGATGGATTGGTCTCCCCTTACTTTACTTA
>NC_092860.1:12519031-12531937 GCF_032062135.1 Pyxicephalus adspersus | reverse complement strand
CCACTACATATCTCCCCTCCTATTGTGTGTTACTTCCCCCACCTCCTAGATTGTAAGCTCTTTGGGGCAGGGACCTCTCCTCCTGTGTCACTATTTGTATGTCTGTTATTTGCAACCCCTATTTAATGCTCAGTGCTGAGTAATATGTTGGTGCTATATAAATCCTGTTTAATATTAATAACAATATTACTGTGGGCTAGGCTTTTGCCCTCTGCTTTCTTCTTTAGGGCTCAGCTTCCAGAATTCAGTCTTTTTTTTTGAATAGTGAATCTGTTGTTTTGCTGTGAATGCCTTAAACAGGGGTCCATCCTAATGGTGTATTTGCACCAATAATTTGAAATGTTTATGACAGGTACACTTTAATGCTGGCATTTACACTAGTTTCTAGTCACTTTATGTTTACTCCTTTGCATGCTCCATTTATTGAGAGGAACGAATAAAAGAGTTGCATGCATTTTACATAACTGGGATTGGAGCTTACACATGGCTAAGGACCTTGGCAAAAGACCTAGCTGCATTATGGGTAGAAATGGAGAGAGTCACATGCTCCCAATACCTGGAAGTACTGTAGGAAGTACCTGGAAGTACCGTTATTCACTCTGGTATGCATCCATCCCAGACAGATCCCTATTTAATGAACAGCGCTGAGTAATATGTTAGTGCTTTACCAAGTTTATTAAAAATAATATTAATGATAAGCAAATGAAGCAGCAGAGTGACCCTTGTACTGAATGACATACTTGTAAAGAAGCTTTATACTTCTGCAGCTCCCCTACCTCACAACGAGGTTTCTCCCGTCAACTCATACGTCATCACAGATCGGGGAGGAACCATTGTGACAGAGAGGGAAAACAGATTTTTGTCCCAATAATTCAAAAACGTAGTGTATCAAAAGTCCTTGATGGGCAAAGAGTCAGAATCTTTTTCACTAAACCCATTGCCTTGCCACGCCTGGGCAGAGCCTGGGGTTCAGAAGGGCAAAGCAGTGGTTCGCTTTAATAATCATGACACATGGAATCTGACATTGGATCACGCAGTGTATGAAGTAACAGAAATACATTCCGTAATCAACAATCCAGTGATGGAATTATGCAATAAAAAAGTGATTCAGTATGACTATGTATTTTCCAATTAAAAAGTTATAGACTGTTCCCTGCGATGATTAGGCCGGATGAGTCAGCCATCTTGTTAGTTGGGTATTTTGTATGATCTGTGCCAGCTTCTGCCACTAAACCTGTTATCCCAGTTTTTCAAAGTTGTGTAATACAAACGAGCCAAAGTAAACGTATAGCCTGAGAAACAGCAACTGGAACGTTTAATTACATTTAACCTTTGAGCCATTAATAATGTTGCCCTAAGCAACTGGGAAGTTTCTTTATTCCTTTTTACAGGCAGGTTAGAAAGCAGAAGGGAGAAGCTAGTTGGTTGCTATGGACAACACGACACTTTAACTTTAGTATGATGGCACAGGTTGCTCATAAATCAAGGCACCGGTGGCCTGCTTTCAAAAATTGTTTCTGTCACCTATATGCTAAAATATAGCGAAACTTAAAAAAACAAAATACCATTATTAGTAGTACTAATTGTCAAAATACTAACTCTCTGGTGGCATTTTGTTTAGGCTCCAAACTTTACGGCACATACCGCACACAGAGCCAGCCACCGGAGACAATCTAACTCTTGCACAATGGCTGAATAGGATTGACAACATCATGGAAGTCCGCCATGGAAACAGCATTGAAAATGGCATCTCCCGAGGATGCAGTAATGATAGGTCCTGGACGTGTCATCAATGCAGTGAAACGATGCTCAGGTACTTACCATAATTGAGTGTATAAATGCTATGCATACTTTTTGATTATGGCAGAGGCTCATCAAATACCATTGAGTTTAGTTCTGCTAACTTTAGTATACAGAAAACCACAACTTTTAAATTTTTTTTCCTGTGAAACATGTTTGAAAAGATATTCTTAAACTATGCTTTGCAGTTGAGATGATGCTAAACATATATAATAAAAGATTCTGCAGAAAAATTAACTTACACTTAACTAATAAAATTAACACTGCACATGCGCAGCTTAGCTTCCATTGCCGGGTCAACCAGAAACGAGGGGCATGCCAGGATAGCTAACAGCAGGCACATCAGCCTGGCCAATCAAGATGGCGGAAAATACAGAACTTGGAAGAAGACTGGGTAAAGATGGTGGGGTCCGCAACAGAGCAGGAACATATGAGTGTAATTGTGATTGGGTAGGTATGTTTATTTTATTGCTGAAGGGAGGTAATAAACTTCCTGATTCTTACAACTTTTTATTAAGTTTACTTCCGCTTTAACATATTAAATCAGGCCATCATCAGGTCAATGCATTTTTTTCTAAATTTTTACAAAAATATGCTATTTTTACAAATACATTTCTTTATTTTGCTTTTTCCAATCAAGGACCACTGTCAGCCTTTATTGCTGTTAGGAGCTCCAGACTCTCACAATTGTCCCGATGTCCATTGTGAGTAGAAATCCATGGGTTCCATAGAATCATCATCACAATAAATCATTATCACTATCCCTGAGTTTTCAGTCCATCCTTATCTCATATTTACACAAGCAAAAAGCAGTAAGCAGCTCCCATTGGCAGAAAAATGCAACATGGACATGAAGAAAATGCAGGTAGAAAAATGAGACAGTAAAGGTATAGCAACAAGTGCAGCACCATAGAAAACAACTGATGTTGTGCTACTACTATACATGCAGCACTAAGGGTTCTGTTTATTCACCAGGATTCACCCAACTTTAACCTAGAATTAACTAATTTCCTATTTTAATTCGAAAATGTGTAAATTTACTTTTACTGATTTCTTCATTTTCTAATTGAATCTAATGTGAGCAGTATGTAGATTTGGGGTAAAATGTGAGTAAACATTTGTACAGACATCTAGCAGTAGATTACAGCTGGGATTTACAATTTCTTACCTCCAGGCAAAATATCTGCATGGAGAATGCATGTTCTGCACAGGTTTTATGAAGTTTCCTCTGAATAGAATATTACTTTTCAGTACCTGGAGCCTGGTGGCGGATCAATCCCGGAGCAGATCAATCACGATTTGTAGCTAGCAATTGAATCTCTCTTCATCAGCAATGTGTATCTAATGTATAGACCTCAATTAATTATTTAGCTAGTGAGCAAATTTCCCTCCATCAGCGATTCGTATCATTTCCAATGATAGGAAAAAAATGAGCTCTGTACAAACAGCGCCGTTCTGTTTTTTGAAGGGAGTGAAGCTATGTACATATCAGATAATCATCACCTGAGATAAATGGTCATGCTTATCTCTGGCGAAAATCTGACATGTGTACAGTGGTCACCCAACATCATTTATCTATCTGCCATGCTGGATTTCAATGGTGCATTTCAATGGAGGAGACCACACTAGGTGCCAGCTGCTCGTCCTCCCCCCTCTCCTCTCTAAAAAGCAGAATGGTGCTGTGTGTACAGAACTCTTTTGTTCATCTGTCACTAAAAACAAACACAACAGATTATTTCCAGCAACAATTTTGCAACATTCATCGGATGTCTTTATGGGACTTAAGGAGGAAGAACGTGGATGCACCCTGCAGCGTTCTCCCCCATAGGAAATGACAACGGTCGGTTGTTTAGTGATCTGCCATAACGGATCACTAAACAACATTGAAGAACCACTGTTCACACTAGATGTTCTCCCAAGGTTATCACAGACATTCGTCTTGGGTGACAATTATCTTATGTAGCTTTAGCAAGAAATCACTTAAAATGAGCAAAGGAAGAATACATTTTTAATAAATGATTGTGTGACATGACTTTTAGGCCTATTGTGGAGCAAAAAAGTGAATATTTATTAGTATTTAATAATGCCCCTGACCTGCAACCTGACCCTATTGTCGGGTCCTGGATGCCTGTTTCCCCACTGAGTGCTGCTGGTAAGAGGGCTGACCCCCTTTTATGCTGCGGTGATGTATGGACCAACATGAAGAACCTCAAGGTGCAGTACATGGTGTGTTGCATGTAAAGAGGGTTTTTTTCTGTATGATAGAACCAGACAGGGGTGGGGGGTTTGACAAGTGAGTATAAACCCTCGTTTTTGTTTTTTTGTAGCTGATGCATTCTTACATATTTTAATTCAGCTACAGAGCCCTGTGTTAAAAATCAGTCTGCAATTAATTTGCAATCAGCAAAACCTATGCTTCCTGCTGACTGATCAGGTGGCTCGTTGGGTCTCTGCTTCCATACAAGGCTCCTTCTTTACATCCTGCTGGCTGACAGGCTTTAAAATTAAGACTTTGGGAGCTTTTAAAGAAAACCAACTATAACACATTTTTAAATGCATCTCAAACAAGAAATTTTTAGAAAAGGAAGTATCCACATGTCTAATTCTGCTTCAAATTTCAAAAATAAAGTGATTTTTACCCATATTTAAGCGTAGTGGGAGGAGTTTTAAAGACTTTGCTTGCAGTGGCCAACTGTAGATACAGAACCACTGGATTATAGCAACAATCCAGTTGATTATGGAGCAGGGTTATCCAACTGCAGTCTTCAAGGGCCACATACCGGCTAGATTTTTTTCTTTTATAAACGTATACATTTTGGACATTCTCTGTAAACCACAACTTACCAAATGTACTGTTGGAGAAAAACTACAAATGTGTGTGTGGATCCTAGCCCTCAATCATTGGATTTGGCATTTTATTCCAAGCTGCATACAATTGTTCTGAACTTGTTATTCAATATCAGAGCAGAGAATGCAAACAATAGGCTTCTGTTTAGTAGGGCTTTGGAACCCATCAGGTTATAGCTTCATACAACATTATAAAGCTACTGAAAGTCCCACCTTAAACATTAGAAAATCAATTCATTAATCACCAAATTCTGATTATATGTTAAGATTTCTTGCAATCATTGTAATCATTTGTACACTATACATACACCAAAAGTAAAACAATTCATATCTACAATGCCCTAATGCCACACACACAAAGGTTTGTATCTACTATCAGCTTGTTTTTCAAGACCTTTGTATTCACACAGAAGTCTTTGTGTTTGACCAAGTCTTCTTTGGCCCTTTCCTAAATCCCACTTTGTTCATTTTTTGTTTCTCAGCAGTAAAACTGGTCTTTCAGCCCTGACCTTTTTCCTGTCCTTGTCCTCTGAACTGTCTCAGTTTGTATACATAAACTGCTCGCTGAGGCTGGCCTGGGGGAAAGTATTCATGTGTCAAGTTGGCTGGTGGACTCTCTATTGCAGAAGGTAGCTAGAGACATGTCTCAATAATCTAGACCTTGCATAAGCTATGTTGGTCTATAACAGGGGTCGGCAAACTTTTTGGACTACTAGGCCATTTCAAGAGGTCAAGAAGGCACACTAGGCCAGAAGAAACAAGGTGTTCATGGAAAGTTTTTTTTCCAACAGTGACTGCAAGGGAGCAGCCTCAGTCTTCCGCTCATCGGCGGTGTAATCTCTGTATGTGTGCGTGTGCTTGGCATCGAAATGCCCCTTGAGATTCGACTGCTTGAAAGTGCTAATGGTGTCGTTGCACACTAAACACAAGGCCTTGTTGCCGTGTTGAACGAAGAATAATTTGTAAGTCCATTCGGGGTTGAAGACACGATGTTCGATGTCAACCTTCTGGATACTGGTAGCGGCATGTTGCTTTTGCCCTTTAGGCATAGTAATTGGGGTTACTGTGCAGGAACTTGATGATATTGATGATATTGTGGGAACACGCGTTAAAGCCACAATTCAATTCAGCTGGATCCAACAATAAATAACTAGGGAGGCGTTAGGCCGGACTGGAATACTAGCTAGGCTGTATCTGGCCTAAAGGCCGGAGTTTGCCTACCTCTGGTCTATGGGAAAGAAGGGGAGTTCACCTTCCCAGACATTTGCCTGTTTTCATAGATGTCAGGATCTGGGGGTTCTAGTAGATCTGTGACTTAATATTAAGGGGACCAGGTAAGTGAAAAATCTCGGGCTTAACCATCCTTGCAATTTTTTTTTGCCCGAGCGAAGGTCGGGCTTAACTGCAAGGAGGTTAAAGTGTCAAACAAGCTGATAAATGTGACATTAATTAAAAAATGACAAGAAAGACACACAGAAAGAATTACACATTAATAAATAATGTGAAAAAAATGTAAAAAAATAAATAATTAATGTATTACTTTCCAACAGCTTATTTGTTATATATATATTTTTATTACATCCTTGTACTGCAACAGATTGTTTTTCTGATATGAACATTCTGAATGATTACCATGTCAATGTAATGGTTTGTCTTAACTGCTGGAAAGATAGATTTACATAACAATGTAGAGAAAATGATGTAAAATAAAAAAAGTAAAATATTTTGAATTTATATACTGAATACTCTTGTTACTTTTAATAACATTTAATTATTATCCCTACATTTACATGAATACAATACAGTTTGCCATGGAGGTCGTGTAAACACTTACTTCAACCTCCAGGTGGCAGCAGCTCACTAACATGCTCTCTCTCTCTCTCCAGCATTCATGGTGCAGCTCAGGCTAGCTGGGGCCTAGGGGAGCAAAAAGTATAAATCCAGCCCTGCCCCTATCACTTTGATTCCCTATCAGGTCTGATCCTCTATCTGTTTCCTTATTTAAAAAGTTTTCCTATCACTCCTTTTTAGGACAGGAAGAGATGGGAAGTTTTTCTAATGGGATCACAGACAGAATAACCAATGAGTAAAGGATTTAACTTCTGATTTATTGCTGTCTTTCCTCCTGGTCCTAGTGACACCCGCTCTGTATTTTCCATACAAAACTTGTTACCGCTATATTTAAAGCTAGAAAAACAATATGCCTTTCCATTCCCAGACGGTTTTCTGCTTTTATTCCACCTTGACCCAATTTTTCCTCTCTTCAAACTAATTATAGCAGGCAATTTTAATTGGGCTCCCAGCTCTCAGAATTCTTAACACATTAACCTGCCCATAAAATGACAAAATACAAAATGTTCTCACTGTACTTTCCTTGTGTGACCGGTGGTGTTCACCCTAACTGAGAGGAATATTCCTATTAGTACGGTAACAGAAATGTGAACAGGCAGCTCCTTGCTAGGTCTTTTCTGCAATAAAACTTACCTGCCTGTTCCCATTCTTCTTAGAATGCACACAAAGCTGTACATGGGAGTTACGTCAATCTGGCTCAGCCAATCAAAATAGGTAAAGGTTCCTAAACCCCCAGAAAGAATGAACGAAGATCTTGGCATTGCCACAGGATTTTCTGGCACTGCCATGGAACGAAATGTCAGTCAATTAAAACAATAAAGTGGAACTAAATCCCTTTTTGTGTGATCAGGCTGGTAGGGTTATTTTATTGCAGAAAGGACATTGCCTGTTCCTAATTGTAATTTTTGAAATACACTTACCTGTCCCCGTTTCATTGCAGGGCGTCGCCATCTTTATTCATCTTGATTGGCCAGGCTGGAATATTGTCAGTCCTGCGCAGGCAATCTATCAGTTTCAGCAGCCACAAGGGAAGCCAGGATGTGCCGAGTATACCGGCATCCTATGCCAAACTGCTCATTCACAGCTCAAGATTTTTAACAGTCGAGGGGAGCAATCAGGCAGGTAAGTATGTTTTATTTCAGAAGAGCCTGTCCATTTCCGAAATAAAGTCCTACCTGATTGCAGATTTTTAAAGTGTTTTAAAGAAGAACCAATTTGAAATGTCTAAATTTAGAGTAGTTTTAAATTAGGGCAAATAAACAACTGCCCAGGGCCCCCACCTTCTCCAGGGCCCTAATTGACAGAATGGCAGGGTGTGCAAGGATATATAGAACTATAGATATAGAGAATTGAGAACCTGATGTCCATCCCCGCTGTGAATATATTAAAAAAGTCATATTAATAGGCACATGCTGTGGCGTTTCATTGTTGGGCACTTAGGACAGCTGCAAGTTGTGACTATTTCGTATTTCTTTTCATTTCAGAGTTCTGTAGTGTTATATAACCAATCCAGCCCACGCGGCATTTCATAATGTTCTGTGGCATGTGTCATCTCTGCTGGATGTTTTTGTAAGCTGGTATTTAATGCAGTTGCAATAGTAAAACTTCATGCATGTATTGTTGTCTGGATTTATTAAAACTGAACCCCAGCCTTAACTTTAGTTTTGTGTCATTGTACAGTCTCTGCACACTGTGAGCTTTTCATAGTGTGCATTACCTAAACCAAGAGCGGCCTTCTGATTAGCATCTTGCAGCCCTGGAAATCCTCTGCGATCCCCGGGCACTAGAGGTTAATTAACCTCTAGTGCTCCGGGGATCCCACACTCTTCTAAATGAATGCAGCCACAGCTGCAATCATTGAGAAGATGCCTAGCACCGGAGAGCCTCCTGACATTGTAATATAAGTATCTGTAACAAATGTATAATTTGTAAGAGATACTTATATTACAATGTCAGGAGGTTCTCCTTCGCGGGGCATGTTCTTAATGATTTCAGCTGTGGCTGCATTCATTGAGAAGAGTGTGCGATCCCTGGGGCTGAGTTAAAAGGTTAATTAACCTCTAGTGCCCGGGGATCGCGCGAACAGGATGATTTCTAGGGCAGCATTACGCAGCCCTGGAAATCCTTGCGATCCTCGGGCACTGGAGGTTAGTTAACCTCTTATCTCAGCGTTACATGTGGTCATCATATGCAAAAAGAGCCTAGCTAGAAATTCTTGCTCTTCCAGATTGACATCTGGAGTGGTCTGTAATGGTGGAATATGCATCCCATTTAAATAATTTGCAATGCAAAGCACGCTACCATGAAACATAATGTATATGTGCAATGTAAGCATATCACCAGACTGCTCTATGGGCCCTATGTGCATTGGGGGTGCTATTGATAAAGAATGCCACCTTAACCTTTGCGGAAAGCTTTACAAATGCTTTGTTACAGCTTGCTGTACAAGGCCAGGGAGAGGCAAATAAGTGATCAATCAGCAGCAATGGAAATATTTAAAAAACTTTAAATCAAATTTTAACAGAAAAAATATTAATATATATATTTTCTTTTGATGTTTTAGCACAGTGGTCGAGCCATTTAATGCACTGCGGAATCATTGTAAATCAGCTTATGAAAACACAAACTGGCCCCTAAAATGTGACTGCTCTGCCGGCCCCCGTCAGTCGCTGCCTCCTTATCTTCTCCAGAGGAGCCATTGTGAGGTCCCGTAAGGTTCGTTACACAATTATTAGATTTCACACACGTTTCTTAGAAGCTTCGCAGAGCCACTTTTCAGCAGAAATTGCTTTCCGGTTAATTTAGCATTAACGGTCACATCAAGCCCGATATTTACTCTTTATAGAACCTTCCGGCTTTCAAGAAATATTAAATCCTTTCAGAGGAAAATTATTGTTGGAGAAGAAAGCCTTTCACCGCTCATCTATCTCTGAGGAGCATGTATAATAGCGGGTGCTCAAGAAAGGCTCTAAAAATGGCTGTTACCTGCTGCTTTCTGAGAAGCCTGTGTGGGGCCGCAGGAGTGAAGGGAGCCAAACAGAATTTGGTTGTTGTTCCAAATGGTCAACTATTGTTTTCCAGGATTGAGCAAGTCTGATTGGTTGATAGGGGGCAATGCATACATTTTTTATTTCAGGCAATGTAATTAAAAAAAAATAGAAGGGTTCACCTCAATGGTTTCTGCGGGCAAAGCAGAACCCCCTCCCAACTTCCTTCACCCATCTCTTTTTTCATCTTCTTATTCCACAATTCATGTTCCTTACTGGTGCAGCTTCCACTAGTGATCCATTGCTTTGCCTTCATCTCACCTTTTTGTAGTCTTCTGGAGCCTGAAAGGGCCCTTCTGCTGCAAAAAAGAAATATCCATCACCCAGGTAGGGCGATAACTTAGTTTGTTCAATCAGAGAGTTAAAACCCCTATCAGGATATTTCTGAACACTGCTTAGGTGAGTTTTCTTTACTTCCTGTCCTGAAGATGCAAAAAGGGCGAAGATTTCTCCAAAATTTTCATCCTGGACAGTTGTTCCTGGTACATTTGTCCTTAATGGAGGATTTTTCCTTTCCTAGTGCTCTTTTGACGTTCCAAAATGTTGGTGTTCCCCTCCGTTCCTGTCTAGGCATGTCAGATAATAGTTGCCCAAGACAAAAAGTTGTGGTTATCGCCAGCTAAAGTCTGACAGGGGTACAGTGGTCCCCCAATATTGTTCAGCAATCTGTTGTATTGGATTGATGAGGGACTGATTAGGAATGGTCTCTGTGCACTCCTATGGAGGAAAGCAAAGCACAATGCCTGTCTACATTGAACAGAATGGCACTGTATATACAGCACTCTGCCACTGGAAATGATCACAAAAGATAGTTTCCAGCAACAACTATCGGCCTGTGTACATGGCTTTAGATCAGGGGTTCTTAACCTTTTAATGACTCCAGACCCCCAATGGATTGTCCAATATGATCCCATACCCCCTTTACTTGACTGCCGAAATATTCATCAGCACTCCTTATATTAGTTGCCAGTATGACTTCCAAATATGTCAACAGCTTGAATTTACTGTACTTTAGATATAGATAGCTAAGCATACGCATTGATAACTTTATCATATTTAATTACAAAAAGCAAAATGAAAAATGACAAATATACACACATCTACAACTATTTTACAATATAATTTTGATTCACCTGATTGAGATAAACACATAATTTTACTTATTACAGTTGAGTATTACACAAAAGAAGAAAACAAACTTAAATGTGCAAGTTGTTTCAATATCTCGACCACATAACACAGACTTTCACTAATCTAGAGAGATATTTGCTGTTGTTTTTGTGCAATCAGAATCGGGATACAGTTACGGACACTCGCATGTCATCTGACACATCAAGTCGATTTCTCCACTTTGATTTCAGATTTAATAATGTACCCAAGAATAAATTAATACATTAGATAAAAAAATAACCAGTACCCAGAGTCCCATACCCCCAGCATTTGGTTGCTATACCCCCAAGGATTTTGGATACCCCCTGTTAAGAACCCCTGCTTTAGAAACAACAGTCACCTCCTCTACATCCTTGTGTGTGTCTGCGCCAAGACCAGTAGTCCTTAGGAAAAAGTGCGCACAAGACAGTGGCTACAATGGGGCTCCATGTAAATCCCACAGCAATTGTTGCCACTGCTGAACTACAAGTCTCTGCAAAAGATAAAAGAGCATTCTTATTGTACTGGATAGATACCGTAATGATTTTATTTTTGTGTCTTTTTTTTATCAACATTACACTTGTAATTGTGATCGATTGCCATCAACTACAAGTATCCCATGTACCACCCACTTGTTCTCTATTCGATCAGTATTGTGATATTCTATCCAATAGAAGTATTGATTGTAATTAGTGTTGGTCGATTATCTCACTATTCAATTCAACAGCTCTTCTATCGAATAGTGAGAAATTTTCCGGAAAATCAAATGCTGAATTCGAACACCATTAAAGTCAATTGTGCAGGAATTTGGGTTTTTTAAAGGTCTTTAAAGGGCTGCAAGAGCAATCAGACGTTACTAGTTGTATGTGTTCTTGGATAGAGTTTCTCTATCCAAGAACTCTAGGTAATGAATTGGAACTTGTCCCCAATCATCACCTGTAGTGACCAGTGTTCTTGGTTAAAGAAACTCTATCCAAGAACACATAGTAGTAGCACAGTGAGAAACTCTATCCAAGAACACAGAGCACTACAGGTGATGAATGGGGACAAGTCCCCATTCATCACCTATACTGCCCGGAGATCCTGCAATACCAGGAGGATTCACATCGGGGGAATCGTATTGTCATTGTGGGAAAACCTGTAAAAAAAAAAAGTTAGTTAAAAAAACACAAACATTCAATAAATTACTTTAACCACCTAGCCGTTAAGCCCGACCTTCGTACGGGCAAAAAAAACCGGCTAGGATGGTTAACCCCGAGTTTTTGTCGCATCCGTACTTACCTGGTCCCGCTGTGCTCATCCAGCGTCGTTTTCGTATTCCAGCGTGGTCCTCCGTCCATCGTCGTCCGTCGGTCTCCCTCTCCAGCGTCGGGTGCCAGCGGGACCGGTAAGATGCTGACCGGCATCTTTTGTTCCGCCGCCCGGCATCTTTTGTTCCGCCGCCCGGCGGAACACAAGATGCCGGCCAGCGGAACTTTTTTCCCAATTATTTTTAACTGACATTCTGCTCAAAAATTGTTCCTAAATATGATTGAAACAACAAATTTTGATTGTTTCATTATTTTTATTCAATCGGCTCAATGGCCAGCTTCAATGCAACTTTTTTTTATAAAATTTATGTTTGTATTTAGTAACATGATGTAAATAAATGTAAAACCAAGAAACATCAAAAACATCTTCAATATATAGGAAATAAACAGGAAGGGAGGCCATTTTTTCTGTTGGCTGCAACAACTTGACTGAGTCACTCTCATATACAATTTTTTTTTATATTCTGTCTTGGAAATACTTGATGTCCATCTCTTCCACATTTATTTTCTGCTTCTTACGTGTGGTGCATAAGCTGCTATAACATTTATTTCCACATTTATGTTTAATAATTTATGCAAAGCTGCGTGGGTGTCTTCAGATAGGCTGAATGAAACGATTGAGTCCTCCAGCGGAGATAAGCTTGGTGGGCTGAATGCAGACGTCTGGTCAGTGTATCCTGGGATAACCTATGCGCTGTGACTGATAAAGGTGCACACAATGAAGGGAGAGACGCTGATAAGGAGCTGGGGTGTTTTTAAATTTCCATAGAAATCACCTAATACGAGCTGTAATCAGTATTTCAAATATTTCTGACAATGGCCAAAGACTGTGGTCATTTCCCCATATTCCTCTTAACCTGCATGTTCATGAAACAAGCCTGGTGCTTTCACTTGGGACATTA